>NW_024038037.1:0-277500 GCF_016077235.1 Cyprinodon tularosa | reverse complement strand
CCACCAATCTATGTCAGATCTAGAACCGTTCCACCAATCTATGTCAGATCTAGAACCATTCCACCAATCTATGTCAGATCTAGAACCGTTCCACCAATCTATGTCAGATCATGGCCTCCAGCACCACAGTATATCACCATGAGGTCCTGCTGACTGCTCTGATGTCTGGAGGAGCTCCTGAGATAACCAGCAGCAGCTGCAGAGAGCAGCGTGGATATCAGCTCCAGCCACGCCGCGGTAGAACCAGCCTGAGATTATCTCTGGGCTGCTGTTGACACCTCCCTGCCTCCCTACATGCTCCAGCCAATTTCTCCACCCTTTGGAACAAACCGCAGCCACAGCTGGCTCAGCTCTAGGTATTATGTTATCTGGAACAGCTTGAAGAAAATTAGCTTTCAGCAACTTTTGGAATGAATGAATGAAAACAGGAACTGTGATGTTCGGAGGCCAAAGACTCAAACCATCCTCCCCAGCTGTGGTGTGGGTCTCTAACCGGGCCTGACATGCAGGTCCTTGACTGATGTGGGGTCATTCATCTTTCATAAAGTTTGTATTGAGCGGCTGGCTCAGCCTGAAAGCGTGTAAATAAAGTCTGAACGCTCACATACTCCCTTCACTCTGCAGAGCATCTACTGTGCACTAATGCCAACGCTGCTTTCTACTGCATTTCCAATAAATAAAGAAGCTCTGTAATGGTTAGAGGGATCAGCCTAACTGGTGCTCATGGTGGATCCGTTCTAACTGGTTTAGATGAAGGAGGCCATCAGAGCTCCAAGCTGCATGATGAAGCTGTTGTTCTGTTCTCTGATCTGGAAAACAGAAGCTAAACGGAGATTTAAAGCGCAGGATTAGCAGGTCCATCGGAAAGCTTCCTCCCTTCTTCAGGTCTGTATCACGGGCAGGAGATCCTGGCCTAAACCAGGGGTTCCCAAGGCGGGGGCCGGGACCCTTCATAGGGCCGCAAGGCACCAAGTAGGAAGTAATATATTGTTGCGATGTGATCCCTGAGGTGTATGGAGGGCAAAATATGTCATGGTTGTGGTTCTTTTTAAGTTTAATCTTTGAGTTTTCATTGATTTTATTTCCATTTTGTGTTATTCTCGTTATTTTTGATCGTATTTGAGTTCTTAGGTTTGCTCTCTGTTGCCCTCTTGTGTCAGTCTCCTTCTCCTAGCTCCCTTCTAGACTCCTCTGTTCACACCTGCTTCCAATCTGCTGATTAGCCTGGTCTTTGTTTCTCTGTCTCCCATATATACACCTCCTGCTCAGTCACTGTTTGTGACTGTTTTTGCTGGTTTGTTGTAATTTCTTTGTCCCTTGTTGTGAGCATTCCTGGTTCTCAGTTTTTTGTGGATTTATGTTTTTGGATTTTTGCTTCTGTTACCCTTTTTGTTATTAAATCTGCAACCTTCAGCTTCAGAGTCTGCATTTTGGGTCCTGTCAAACCTCCACCCCACCGTCACATTATGTATTATGAACACATTCAAATGTCCAGAGAAATAATAATAATAATCTGATTATTTATTCATTTCATACAGGATCAAATATGCCATGCACAACTGAATAATTAAACATCCAATTTTATAATAAAAAATACTTTAATGCATTAATTATAGACTTAAATGGCATTTAAAATACATTTATTTAAAATTGACTATATTTACTTCATTTTATGCGTATAAATAGATAAAAATCAAGTTTTTACATATACTTTTGGGGCAGTCGTTATTTTCGGGGCGACATGCTGGGATGTTTGTGACTGATCCCCTTGTCGTCTGTTGGCATCATAGATCAGGAGATGAGCAAAACCAGTTCCTGAAACCTTCAGAGAAACTGAGGAGGTAATTGAGCCATTTGATTGAAGCTGGAATCTTCCCCACCTTTAATCCATATCCTACCTCTGTGATGGCCAAACCCAGGGCCACACCTTAAAAGTCGCTACAAACCACTCAGGTCTGTCATTACCCGATCCGTACCGGAAGCACGATCCGTACCATCAGCTCATTTGCGCGTGCGCAAACAGAATAACTTCCGCTGGCAATATTTACTTTTTCTTACTTTTTTTATTCTTTTGTATTTTTTAGAGGCATGGGTTTCTTTTTGTATATCTTTGTATTTTCGTCAATATTGCATTTTCTAAAAATAAAAAAACAGAAATACATAAAAAAGTTCAATCGCCTTGTGATAGTTACTTTGACTGCTCTGAGCATGCGCAAATATACGTCACACAGCGTATATATTTAAATTTGTTTAAATATTTGATTTACTCTGTACTTAACTATGCACTCCAGCAGTACTGATCCCACAATGGATTCATTTGCTACCTTTCGTGACCTGCAGATTTTCATTGATAAGGGAACATTTTCCGAAAATTTGGATTTTTATTCCAGAAAAATGACGTCAAGCAATGGATTGAATTTAAAAAGCACCCATTTCTTCCAGAAAAGTCTTCAATATTGTCTTTACGATGTAGTTTAGTATTCTTTAATTATTTAAGGATATAAATAAAGTTTTATTACATTATTTTTTCGCGACCCGGAAGTTATTCTGTTCGCGCAGGCGCAAATGAGCTGATGGTACGGATCGGGTAGCGACAAGGTCTTCTGGCTCCAGCCTGCTCTGCATACCTAGAACCAGAACTAAACATGGATTTAGTTTCTATGCTCCATTTATCTTTAGTCACACTGTTTTTAATATTCTTTTTTGTTTCTGCATTTTTTATTTTATTTTATTTTTTATTTTTTCCTACTTGCTTTGTTTCTGTTTTATTTTCCAATATTTTAATCATGTAAAGCACTTTGCATTGTCTTTGTACGGAACTGTGCCATACAAATAAATTTGCCTTGCCTAAAAAAGCCCCTTTATTTATTAATTCAAACACATTCTTTAGTTTGCAATAAAACTTTATTCTTAGTTCAAAACATGTGTTTTATTTGTAAGCGCATTTAGTTCATTGTACTTGTTTTCACTCATATTTCTTTGTGTGTTTTTGTCACTAATGAGCTTCCATGGTGCCCAGGAGTTTGGCCTGACAAAAGATTGCAGATCTGCTTCACCTGAGGGGAAATTGGACTGTTCCACCAGCTGCTGCTAGAAGGGGGGGATTTGAATTTTCCTTGTTTTTCTCATTTTTGCATTTTGACTTTGAATTTGTTTTGCAGTTGGTGTGTTTTCATTTTTCTAAGATGTGGATTAGTTTATTGCCAAAGCTAACTGTAGTGCTGTGTTTTGTAATTTGTGATTGCTTAGTTAGTTTGAATTACCCCCCTATTGTGTTAATGGTCTGATTAGCCAGTGTATATATATATATATATATATATATATATATATATATATATATATATATATATATATATATATATATATATATATATATATATATATATATATATATATATATATATATATATATATATATACCATCGTTTGTCCTTCCTTCAGTCAGTTATGTTTGGTTATGAAGTCAGTTAGTTAGTTTGGACACAGTTTGCTTGATTTAAATTTTCTCTTTTTTGGTGACCTATCTATGACTTGGACCCATTTATGTTTTTTGTAAGTTTCTTTTATTTGGGTTAAAAATAAAAACCCAATTTTCATGCTTCTTACCTCGGTCCCTCACACATTACCGCCATCTGGATCAGAGTTTCATTTGGAGTTTTTCCTTCCAAATCAAACTTCAACAGCTTCTCTTCAAAGCCCAGTTTTTCTGTTTCTACATAGATTAAAGTAATCAAATAAACCAGAATTTGTTGCATGAAATAAATGTCTTCCCTCTGATACCGCTCCAAAATATCCCTGAAAAAGGAAAGCAAAACCACTTAGATTCCTCCTGTTGGACGACTGGCTTTGCTTAAAACTTTCTCATTACGACAGACTGATGTAGAATCGTATAAAATAAGCTGGAAAATTCTCCCTCTTTTGAACGTTTCCTCCTTCACTCTATAAATTTCTCAAAAGTTATCCTGAAGCTGGAAACGCTGGAAGCGACGTTTAGCAGGATTACCTGTAATTTAATCTGAGACTTGAGCTCTCTCCTTCTGAACTGATCCTCATGTTAATCAAATGGCAGAAGTTGAAGCGTCTCCTGGAGAGTCAGCGCTCTGAGAGAGACGCTGAAGCCTCCTGACCACTTCACATCGTACTTATCTAAAGTGTGACCCAAACGTTTGAGTCTGCCGCTCATCCAAATATCTTCTCATCACCTTTATGTATCAAACAACCAGCAAACTTTAATAAGTCAGACATTGTTTAAAGAAACTGTCAATGAATAAGTTTATGTTTTCTCAAGGAAAAAGTCTTAACAGGTTACCTCATAACAGCTGCTTCTTCCTCCAATAAATGCAGAAATCTTCTTCAGGCTTTCTGTTTGTCACTAAGATCCTTCTTGGAAAGTTTTTTCCCACTTTACTTTAAGGTGGAAAATAATTCAGGTGTTGAAGGTTTTCTTCAAACTAAAGCATCAAAGCAGGATTAAAGATCTGGGCTTTGACCAAGTCACTCCATGGCTTCAGTTTCCTGCAAGATGGGACATTTATTTTAATTTACTGGAGTGACTTTAATTTAAAAATAATAAAAAAAAAAAAACTGTAGGAGTAGATTTAATTTACTGTAATAATCTCATAATAGAATCGTTCCTCGATCCACTGTGAGTAACTTGAGTTAAAATACAGTAAACGGTAGAAATCATCAGAGGAAGTTCATCCTTTCCCTACATATCTGTTTAATCTATGTCTGCTTCTGTCTCCTTGAACCCCAGTGGGCCTCAGCAGATGGCCGCTCACACTGAGCCTGGTTCTGCTGGAGGTTTCTTCCTGTTCAAAGGGAGTTTTTCCTCTCCACTGTCGCTACAAGCATGCTTAGTGTGAGGGATTGCTGAAGAGTCAATGAGTCGATGCAATCAGCTGGTTTTCCTTAGATAGAAAACTTTGAATCAATCTGACTGGATGATCTGGTGAACTGGAAAGTGACCTGAGATGACGTGTGTTGTGAATTTGGCGCTATAGAAATAAACTGAATAGAATTGAATTGAAATCTAATGTAAGATCTGGTTTTATAAATTCTTTTTTTATATATAATACAAAATTTTTATAAATAATTTTTTTTCTGCCAAGTTGTATTACTCATTTTACTGTTATTTCCTTAATTTGTTAGATATAATTCGTTGACTGATCACATAATTTTAAGCATTAACTAAGATGTTATTACCATTTACTTCAGTAGCCATTTTTCCATTAACTTTTTTAACTATTTGGTAATTTCTTGAGTATTTAGAAAGTTTGAGTGATTCTGCTCTTACATGAGTTTATGTAATCAACCACCTCTGGTTAATTCCCAGTCTGTCCCTGCTAGGTTTACTGGTATCTTTTGGCTCATGACGTCAGTATATGCTCATAAATCCTCTTTATACATATATATATATATATATATATATATATATATATATATATATATATATATATATATATATATACATATATGTATATATATCTAAGTTTCCTATGGTTATTTAAGAATTAAGGTCTTGCACTTTAATATCGATTCATATTGAGATAGGGTCAATATTTTAGGAAAGCATCGATCAGTTTTCTGTTAAATCTTTAAAAAGCCTGATATGCTGATTCTGATTTTGACTCGTACCGATTTTATTCTTTATTTTATTTTGGGGGGAAAAAAAGAAAAGTACCTTTATAACAATAAAATATAGTTTTATTATATTACTAAACACATTAACAACCACAGAGATGGGAAGTAACGAAGTACAAATACTTCGTTACTGTACTCAAGTAGATTTTTCTGATATTTTTACTTTACTTTACTACTTATTTTTATGGCGACTTTTTACTTCTACTCCTTACATTTTAAAAAATTGGCTCGTTACTTTAGTTTTGAATCATTTCAATGGAGTTACCGTTATTATTTTTCACGTCATCAATACCAAATTCAATCTAATTGGATGGGAATCTACGTTGCATTTGACGCACCACTACAAGATGAATCGACAGATTCGGCGGTATTCATTGGCGGCAAATCATTGCAGCTTGGTGGCGGTGGCGTTAGCATAGTAGCATGGACGACGAGATGATTGAAAATGAACACAACGGAGATCTAGTCCTATTGGCAGACATCCATTTAAAATGTAGGCAACGGCATGAAAAAAGTGGTTTCTACTTTTACTTTTATACTTTAAGTAAATTTACAAGCCTGTACTTTGTTACTTTTACTGGAGTAAAGAAGTTTAATCAGTACTTCCACTTTTACCAGAGTATTTTTTAACACAAGTATCTGTACTTTTACTCAAGTACGGAAAGTGAGTACTTTTGCCATCTCTGAACAACCAAAGTAGTTGGTCTTGTTCATTTTTAATTGTTACTTTCTTATCTTTAGGCACTTTAACATAAATCTTTATGGTTTAGTTTAATTTCTGTGGTGGATCCCAGACTGGTTGATCAAGGACCTAAAGTGGCAACATATTCTCATTATCAGTTCGTATGAAATCGTACGAAAAGTTATGCACAGTATTTCGTACGTTTTGGACGTTTTACCTCGAAAAAACAGATCAGTGCGCATGCGCAGGCAGACAGACGAAAAAAGCAGATCCGCGGACGGACGAAAAACTGGGAAAAACAGTGAAATAATTACTTCTTCATGTCTCTAACTATGTTGCTTGCTGTTTTGTATCTTAGGGTTAGGGTTAATTGTATGTTAAATTCTATGTTATTTAATAGTGCGTAAGATGCGCATGGGCAAGGATATCTTGTCTCGAGGCAAGACGTAAAAACACGACGAAATACCACGAAAAAACCGTCTCAAACATACAAAATTACTGTGCATAACTTTTCATACGATTTCATACGAACTAATAATGAGAATACGCTGAAAGTGGGGTCACGACCAACACTTTGGGAGTCAATGGTTTAGATCAGGGTCCGGATCCGAACCCAACCTGATTTAAAACATTTATAAATCACCGCATGTTGTCTGATGACGTTGTCTAATTCTACCTGTGCTGCTTCTCCTGTTAATACGGTAAAGCCCTGGGGAGCATCCGGCTCCAGGCTGCATGTGATGCCAATCAGCCAATGAGCTGTCAGTCTGGGTTGCTGCTGCTGCTACTTTTAGACACAGCGGGCAAACCTGTGGCAAGCCGGGCGATGGGAAAGAAGGAGAAGACCATGAGAAAAAGAGAGCAGAGAAAGTGTGGACTGCTGGAAGAACTGCGGTGAACTGGTGAAAGAAAAGTGAAATGGTGCTCAAAGATGACCCTGCACATTTAGAGGATGTTTGGCTCAACCTGCTGCTGTGAAGCAGGATTCTCCACCATGAACAGAATCAAAAATGAACCCAGGTTTAAAGCCTTGCAGGGCAGCCTAAAGCCCACTGCCAACATTAAGTCAATGTATAACATGGATGCATGAACACCTAATTTTATTTCATTGTTAAATTCTGTTTAAAGTAAGGGATTATAATTAGAAATGTCTCCGGACCTTTACTGGTTTTGATTTTCTTTATTTGGACCTTGCTTATTTTTAATTGCTTACCTCTGGTTTAGAGCATTAATTGTTGCTGATTTTCAGATCTCTGCAGAGGCAGATAAGATAGTTGCATCATTCGACTTTAACTATCGGTTGATCAACCAGCTAAAGCAGGGAAACTGGGGCTGATAAATTACTGCAGCTCAACTTTTATCTGGGGTCTCTGGAGCTGCAATCGCCTCGTTGGTTCTGTGCCTCACTTCATATATATAACAACAATCTACCGCCATGTTTTTGTTTCATTCTTTGGGTCTATGCCCTCATGAAAAAAAAAACACAGACCCCCCTATACAAATTTCGGTCTACAAACACTCTAAGGGTATTTATCTTAATTTATTCCTCACCAGAATCTGCATTTTTTAAATAGATTTTAAATTTAGTTTGATGTTGGTGACTTTATGTAGTGATCCATAATCCCACCACATCCTAAAACACCCTCCATCCACGTGCAAGAACCCGTGGTAACAAGAAATCATGTGAAAGAGAGAAAATATGCTTTAAAGATGTACATCACCGAAGCCTTCCCTAAAAAGCTTCCTTTTCCGCCTCTTTTGCTTTCTTTCTAAATGATAAAATATAGATGGAGGTGCTGTGTTTTCTCCATACTTAAAAGAAATCTCCATTTAGCTCCGACATTAAAGACGCGTGTGAAGATTTTGTGCTGAGCTGTTGCAGAACTTGAAGAAAAACACTCCAAAGACGTAGATGTTCCGCAGCAAAGCGGAGCAAACGATGAGGAGAAGCTGTTTAATTATGAATGAATGTTGTGAGAATGCCTCTGCTGTAATGCTTAAACAAGAACAGATCCCAGTTCCTTCAGCTCAGACTCCAGGGAATGCTGCTAGAGATGTTATGGTACCTCCGTGGGACAGAAACTCTAAAATGTTCAGGCCGAAACCCGTGGGGGGAGTTTGAGTTTTCGACTCCAAATTAAACTTGAACAGTTGGAATTTTTCTTTCATCATGTTTGTAAAATAAATATTTTATTCTGCAGAGACAATCGTACCAACATGGACGAACAAACCTTACGGACTCTAGTGGATTAGGATTGTTCAATTTAAGGCAACGTATCAAAACCAAGGAAGACGTTCAATACCAGAAATCCTTTTTATAACCATGGGGAGAAAAAGAAGACCTTTAAATGCATAGAAAAATAGGAGGATGCATGGATAGAGTGGAGCAATATTTCATTGAAATATCAGGTACTGGATGTGGTTGTGCTGTAGGGTAATGGGCCATGGCGGAGATGGAGCCTTTTTCTGTTAAAAATCCCCTAAAGGTCAACCACCCTCCAGCTCCAGATATGAGGCCCTACAGACAGAAGAACCACTGGAAGGAATCTAGATGCAGCTAATGGAGCAGTTGGTGGTACTGGTTGAACTGAGAAGTGGACCAAGAGCTGGTGCAGGGATTGAACTGGGCTGGACTATTAGCAAAAGAGAAAGAGGTGAAATGTTGAACGACCATCTGCAGGAAAATCAACTAAAAATGTCTTGTTGTGAACTAGAGACTGACATTTTTTGGGAATTCCACGGGTCACGGGATTCCTGTGGGATTCCCATGGGATGTGATCACGTGATTGGGACGGTACAGGATTAAACATTAACGGGAGCAGACGGGAGCAGACGGGAGCAAACCAATAGTAACTAAAAAAAAACTAGGATTGATGCCAAAAAATAAAATCCAGTACTGGCGCCGCCATTTTGTAGTTTTTTTCCTTGAAGCCTACACTATAATGCGAGTCAAAAAAAACTACACGACCCAAAAACCAACAGTGCTTCCGCTCTGAGTTTTTCACCCGCGCTCAAAAACAAGAAGAATGTGAGTGGTGCAGGAGTGGGAGTCATTCTGAATGGGAGCGGGAGTAATTTCACCAGGAGCGGGACGGGACAGGATTTAGATTTCTACTCTGGCCCGGGATCGGGACGGGACACAATTTTTTTCTGTGGGAGTGGGACAGGACAGGATTGAAAATCCACTCCCGTGTCAGTCTCTATTGTGAACGCATCTTACGGTCTCTACAGAGCAGATTGTCCAGAGATGATACTCCTACTTTTGCTCAACATCTTCCGCTCCATCCGGGACATGGTTGCAGGGGGCAGCAGCCTCAGCAGAGACTCAAGCCCCATTTGCACTACCTTATTCAAACCATGCTAAGATCTGTTGACTGTAAATGGCACGCAGAACTGAACCGGACCATGCCAGAGACAACTGAACCGCGCTAACATTGTACTAGTTGATCAGTAGGGCTCTGCGCGGTTTATTTCGGCTCAGTTTGACAATAGCAAAGAGAGCCTGAGCAGAACGCGTCATCTCTTTACAGCCAGCATCTCCGTAATCATGAAATGTCAGACATTCGTGAAAATAGTAGCTTCCCTACCGTGCCACACGATTTCCAGTGATGATTCTGCTCAGTGTGATGAACCTCAACGTCTGTCGCTACTTCCTGCATCTATAAGTCCCGATTAGACTATCGTTGGTCATATCCACTTCCTAAATCTGACTCTATGAAGTAAATTCAGCAGTAATACCTTAGATAGCTACTAGGAGACGAGGAACCGCACTTCCGTAGTGTGTAAATGGTCGCAAGGAATCGAGTTTGGCACTGTTAACTGATCCAGGGGTAGTGAAAATGGGGCTTCAGAGACTTCACTCTCCTCAGACACCTCTTCCACCTCCCTTGGGGGAAGACTGAGTAACACCCAGACCAGCATAGGGACACGGTCGGTTCAGCGTTTCCTGGCTCGATCCCTGGAACACCTCCTACAGGAGGCATCTATAATGTCTGAGCCTCCCTGCAGCTGACTCCTCTCGATGTGGAGGAGAAGCGGCTCTACTCCGAGCCTCTCCTGGGTGGCAGAGCTCCTTCCTCTCTCTAACCCCTTGCTCACACTGGTGCGGTTACCGAGCCGATGGAGACCGCAACTCCCGCACACCCCCTCTCACACCGCCCTTTTGACTACGGTGCGGTGCGGCTCTGCGGCTCCGGCAACAGGTCCGGAGGTTTAACTCGCGAGAACAGAAGTTCACTTGAGTTCACGTAACTTCACGCGATAACACGGCCCAAATAAGGATATTTGCGAGAGCTTGTTGCGGAGGGCTCCGGCACGCTGCAAGGATAGCTTTCTTGCTGAATTTTCTGCAGCGCCGGAGTGTCTCGGTAACCGAAGGCAGACAGCTCAGCAGCCGGTGAGAGAGGTTTACGTCTTTTTAATGACTTGGAATCACTGCTGCGCCGCACCCACCGCGCCGCAACGGTAAGACCGGAGTCGCTGTGAGCCGGGGGTAAGGGACACCCCACCCACCCCGCGGAAAAAGCTCATTTCAGCAGTTTGTATCCAGGTTCTCATTCTTTAGTCGTGGTCCAGACTTTATGGCCACTGGTGAGGGTAGGAACCAATGATATTTGAACTCTTCAATTAAAGGAAAGTCCAGTCAGCAAGGAATAACCAATGGGTCATTATTTATACGTAAAAGTAATTCATTCGCAGTGATTTATTTAATTTAAGGTTAATCAGTAAAAAAATTAAAACAATATTTTTAGTTGCGATCACCGATTCTAGGAGTGGCCATTTTAGCCAAATATAGTAGCCCCTCCCTCCTGCCATCTTCCAGCAGAGACGTCACGGTGCGGTAAGCCTAGCGCCATTCTCCCCGCTTTACAAGCTAAATCAATGGGAACTACTAGACACATCTGCAATCAACAACAATTATTGAAGATTTCCAGAGGACTTCACCATTGAAATTCACCAGAGCTATAGTGAAACTGACAATGTCCACATGCATGGCAGCTGGATGCTGGAATACATCGGGTAAAAGTGAAAAAGAATGAATTATTCGCCTTTCTGATTCCTGATCCTCCACGGACGGGTTGGTCGTTGGATCGCCAACTTGAAGAGGGAGGATTTGCCATCGAACTTCTGGCCAGAGAAAAAACCCGTAATATGTAGCCAACATTTGGAAGAAGAATGTTTTCAAGATGACTTGGATAATAGCGCGTTGTGACAAACACCAGATACAGCACTGGGACTTGATCAACAGCCGATACCGCACCGTGACGTCACTAACCAGTAGGTGGCAGTAGTGTTCTTTGACAAACATGGATGCCTCCAGTAAAGCACATTCACATGAAAATTACTCTGAATTAAAACACATAATTTATTGAACAGGATGGAATCATTTTATATTTAAAGTACTTTCAGAAGTTTTGTATTCTGAATATGAGCGGACTTTTTCTTTAAGGCAAAAAAAATCAACAATCCTAAGATTCCTCTCTGCTTGACAATGAGAAACTCTTACGATCCTCCACAGCCACATCAGGGCCCTACTTCCTACATCTATAACCGTCTATTGACTGTTTGAAGGAACTTTGCTAACAAACGGCGCTACATCGATCTTCCCTCTGGATTTATTAAGTATTATTGACCTCAAATGCCTCACAACTGTTCTCCAGATTTACCAAACACTTGAGCCTGGTAATCCATCATGAAATCAACACGATATACATCTACACAAATTAGATAGTTGTGTGAAGAACTCTAGAAAAGTAAATAGTTTGATTGCAGAGAAGCCGAGCAAAGAGCCGCGACTCCTTCTAAAGTATCTACATCTGTCAACAACATCAGCATTTCAACCAATGCCTGAAAAAGTCTGTGTGGGTCAGACGGCCGAGCCAAAACATTATGCAGGATCACTGCCCCTGAAACGATAAAATCTATCCTGGGAACCATGAGCTCACAGTCAGTTCATGTTCCTAATTTGCTCCAGAAGCAAAGCAAATCTCACCCTCATCTTTATGCATCAAACAGATTTGCTCCTGACATCCACGTCTTGGAGGCCGATCACCGGCATTTGTCAGGCAGAGAACTGATGGAAGGAATGGATTTAAAAGAAGACGAGAACGCTGGAAGGAAAACAAACCGAGTTTACTTCATGACTGTTTAGAGCTTCACTGAGTGCAAATTACAAGAAAGTAAACAATCCAATGATGGACTTGTGATGATGAGCTCTAATTGAAACATTTTCCTTCTTCTTCTTGTCCTCAGCCTTTAGGTAATCCCCTCTAGGAGCCAACATCAGCTAAACAACCCAATACAAATAAAAAATCTGAGGAGCTGCCAAAAAGCTGCTGCATTTTATAGATTTTTTTTACAAATCCCATAACCTGAACACCGGAGCAAACATCTAAGCATTAAATAAGGTTGGCGTGACGGTGATTAAAGCTGTCGTCTGACGATGATAGCTGTGACCTACTCTGAGAGGATAATTAAAATATTAGGGGCAGTTTCAGCACAGACAAAATGTCGATGACATCATAGAAAATGAGGTTAAATACTGTAAAGGAGGCCGGCTCCTCTTCTTCGTTCTGAATCAAACAGAAAGCTGCAAAAAAAAAAGAGAAACTTTTGTTTTTCTGTTCGCAGATTCATGTTCTGAAGATTTCTGGTTCACAGGAACAATCTGACAACAGCTGCCTGCTTTGAAACTGGAACAACATCAGAGGGGAAATTTAAAAAAAAACTGGTCCAAACAAAGAGGAGAGACGAACTGGAACAATTAAACGGATTGGAGCGGAAGAGTTGAATTTTTTAAAAGAACGGGATAATTATCCGGGATTAGATGATATTTTCTTTTTAGAAACCAGCAAGATGAAAGTGAAGATCTTCAGCTAGATTTATGAACTTCCATTTTTTCAACACACTGGAACCAGACCACATCTGTTCACATCTGTTCAGGCTGGATACTTTACAGAAACAGAAAATGCAGTCTTTAAAAGCTTGTGGGCTCGTATCTTTTCTAAACAAGGTTGCACTGAAGGAGGAACCTGTAACATGGAGTCAGGAGCGTCACAGAAGCAATCGCCCTGTTTACCTTTTTCACTCTGCTACTTTAATGAAACGTTTAAAGGAGTCATCAGCTGGAAATCTGACTTTTTATGTTCAAACGTGTTTTGGTTTTTGACCTCAGAGCATAATTATGATGCTTCTCCTTGTTTTCACCATTAATGAAATGGTGTCTAAATGCTAACCTGGCTAGCCAGATTAGCAAAAAATGTGCAGCATTCAAGACTAGTTCTGCACATCATTCATCTGCAACTCCTCCGATCTAAGCTGTTTGGAACAAAAGGAGGGACTTTCTGCAGAACTTCCTAACTGATGCCTCCCTACCAACATTTGGTGTTGGCCAGTAGTGTGAGCGGCCATCTTTGAGGCCTCCATTGCTTTAGTATCCTGACTGATTCCAAGAATTAGGATAAAGCCAACGGTTTTTTACAATCGGGAAGTTAGAATCTTCAAATCATTCCAACATTTCCTTTCCCTTCATTCCTTGGACCTGCATTACATTTATCAGCTGCTTCATACATTTCAGATTTTTTTCATAAACATCAATACATGTACACAGTGGCGGTTCTAGACCAAATGTACCAGGGGGGCCAGGAGGGGGCCAGCGTGTTTTCATGGGGGCCCAGAAAAGCATGAAATAAAAAACAGGATAGCTGCATGAAGTGAGAATTTTATTCAATTAAATTTCATTAAAATTTTAAACGTCTTTTTAGGTTAATATACATTCAGAATTTGGGAATTTTACATATTTATGACTTAATTTAAGTTGAAATTACAGTTTTCTGTAAAAAAAAAAAAAAACTTAAATTCAGCTGTAAAAGATTTGACTATGTTATTAATTTGTTTTGAAAAAAACATTTATCAGATGAAAACTGGGATTATATCTAAATACCACTAAAGCTATCACCTGATTGTTTTTAAAATAGTTAATAAAATATAATTTGTAAAGAAAAAAATGAAATAGATCCAAAGGACCTATCAGTAACCATGCCTGGGCATATCATTATGTTTTCAGTAGAGGGGCCATAACAGGGGCCAGGATATTAGCTACAGGGGCCCTGGCCCCCGTTGGCCCCTGTCTAGAACCACCCATGGCCATGAGAAACAACATTACCGCTTACGCTTTTTCTTTCAATGATTAAATCTTGAATTCTGACCAAACAGATTTGGTAATAGCACATCCTCCTGCACCACAACGTTTATTTAGATTAGTCTGCAGCTCCTCTTCACAGTTATATGTCCCATAATGCTGAATTAGGATGTTTTCAGTTTTCCTGCTCCTGTGAAGCAATCTACCAGTGAGCAATGGATTCCAGTAACCCTCCCTGCAGCTCCTTATGTCTCTGCAACACATTTTGCACCCGGATGTTTCAGTAACTTTAGACAATAATAGGCTAAATTCATGTGAAAATGACCAAATTACAAGTGTACATGTGGCTGAACCACAAAAATTCGACAAAAATCGACAGCTCTTAAGCCTGGTTTATGCTCAGAAACCAGGTTGTATGCATGTGTCGCAGTTAACGCAGATATGCACCCCCCCCCCTTCCGCAGACACTCTAGTGCACCTACCCAAAACTGTACACTGCAAAAATGATCTCAAAATGAGTAAAAATTTCTTAATTAAGGGTATTTACCCTTAATTTGAGCAGGTAAATAAGATGATTTGCCAATGGAATGAGTATTTTTACTCTTAAAATAAGGTAGCTAGATAAAATGCACTTGAAATAAGACAATGCAATTGTTTTTTCTTATTTTAATTGTAAATTGTCTTGTTCCATTGGCAAAATGTCTCAGTTAAATCTTTAATTCAAGAAAAAATGCACTTATTTTAAGAAGAAATTACTTATTTAGATTTCATTTTTTGGGAAAGGAGGCCTCTGATTGGTCAGTTCTACCACTCTACACTATGCTGTATTCCCTGTTTGGTACCTAATGGCAGAAACTGGCTGTAAATTCTGTATTCTGCTCATTTGCATCAAGCATAACACTTCCTTAAAATAAAGATAAGATAAAACCTGCATTTGGAAATTCCACCAATCAGGAACTCGCCTGCAGCACTGCAGGTAAGAGTCGCTTGTTGTGTGACTTTTAACTTATTGTGTAGGAGACAACAGGTTGGTATCCTTACAAGAAGAAAAAGGGGTCTGAATAAGCTTGGTTTAAAATGTTATTATTTTCCTAAAATTGCTTAAACATAAATGTAAACATATCTGAAGGACTGTATAAATAACATAGCAGGTTATGACTCCTGGAACAGGGTTTTGGACTGTACCATTATTCTTCTGCAGGGTGATGCGCTCATAAGAATCGGTAAAACTTCCCTTTGGTTTAATCAGAAGTCAGTCCGTGGAGTTCAGAGGAACTAATTGGTTATAATTAGCATAAGGAAAGAAAATCAAAGAAAAAGAATGTAAGATTTCAGCAAATAAAACATGATCTCTGTAAATTAAACCACATTTAAACATTTTTATGATTGTATTTCATGGAAATGAACCTGAAAGAATAAAAAAGGCCCCCTGACCAACACACTGACTTCCTTTTCCAGACGAGGTAGCCGGGTTTCTGAGTTTCTGTGGTTTTGGTTGAAACCTCTCCTTGGTTGTTTGGATTGGAGACCCAAACAGCAGGAGCCCCCAGGATCATGGAGGTTCTCAGGTATGTGACTGAGTCAGCCCCTCCTGGTCTGAGGTCATAGCTCTGCTCCTGAGGGATTGCAGGGTCAGATGTTTTGAGGGATTGGAGGCTGGTTAGATGGATCTGGGTTTCATCTGAAGTAATGAGAGCTTTATTCCAGCCTGACGGAGTCTGGATCCTGACTGAACAACAAAAACCAGTAGAAATGAGTTTCTCCTTCTGCAGGATCTGCTTCAGCGTGGAGCAGCTGCTTCTTCACATTGAAGGGATTATCCAGCTGCCTAATCAACCTCTGTAAGATCACAGCTGGGAAAGAACTAGTTTCATTTAGTTACTTTGACTATTTGGGGAAAAAAATAAACTTTTAGTTTTACGCTTGTCGTATCAATTATATGGAGTGAATTTTGTTCCATAATTATTTTTCAAGCAATAAACCTCTTTCTTAAATTAAAATTAAAAATAAATGTCAACTTATGAAATAAAAAAAACATTTTAAAAGTAACTTCGCTGTTTTATGAGATTTTAATTTGTGCAAATTACTTTAAAAGATTTGGCTGTTTAATTTATAGTTGATTTGTCAAATAATTAATTTTTTTCATTACTTATTTTTTCCAAATGCTATATTTTTATATTTTTTCTTGTTCCAATTGAGTTTTACAGATTACATTCTTTTCAAATAATGTTTTTCATATCACCTTGTCTTTACTTCCTCTGGAGGGAGGAGTGAAAACGGACTTTAGCAAAAACATGCAGAGGAAATCTGCTTCCATTATTGTTTCAAGCAAGAACATGTTTTGTAAATATTCATAAATGTTTCTTTATCCCATCACAGACGGTAAAGCTAAGGGGTTAAGTTTTGGAATAAGCTTTGAATATCATTTGTTTTTGCTACAGAGGATGAGAAATTAATCATTTAGGTGTCATGATTTTACAAAGTTCAGACCCAAATGCTGAAAACCGAAAAGAGAGACCAGGGAAAAGATTTAACGGGTTTTATTGAAGAAGTTAAACAGAGGTAGAAGTGTTGCTCTGAACACTGCTTAACCGGAACTGTAAAGTGAGGGGAAGACACAGCGGTTAGTTCAGGCTCAGTGGGGAATTTGAGTCGTGAACTTGGAGAAGAGGATTCGGTTGCCGACTCACGTTTCCAGAGAAGTTGTTTAATCCTTGACTCCTGTCTGATTCGGTGGAGGGCCGAACAGGTTTTACCCAGAATGTGGTTGTTAGTTGGAGAACGGAGAAACTGACTGCCACTCAGATTTCCTGCGGTACTTGAACGGGTCGTAGTGGAGATGAATCCCTTTCTCAGTGTGAAGCTCAAACGATTTTTTGGGGAAAGTGGATCCATCCATCCTGTTTGAACTCCAGCACAGTTTGAAGCTCAGTTGATCCTTCCAGGGAGAGAAGGTCCGAGAAAACCAGTTTGCAGGATGACTTCCTGCTGAGAGGCAAAGACAAAAACAAAGTTAAACTCCGGTTGACAAAAACTCAGTTTGGTAGTGGCAGTCAGCAGCTTAAGAACACTCCGTTTAACGAGGAAACCATCAGCAGGTGAGTGAGGAGGCGGACCAGAACCAGGCGCCTCCTGGTGGATGAAGGGAGACAAACACAGAAACACAAACACAAAACAGGAGTCCTGACATTAGGTGTTTTTTTGTGGGATTGTTTGCGTGTTGAATTTCCAGGAAAACTTTAGTCTTTGTGTTTTCTCTCTTGGGAATTCTTAAGTAACTGACTTAAGAATTTGAAACCTCTGTACTTAAGTGGCATTTTTACCGAACACCTTTTTAATCTTACATCAGTAACTTCTTAGATGGCTACTTTTAGTGGAGTCAAACATGCTGAAGCAGAGCTACTCTTACATGGGAAGATCTTTTGGTTCTCTGCCCACCTCTGTGTGGGATCGTCCAGAACCAGCTGCAGTCTGACATTTAGATGTATTACTAATTTTACATCCTGACCTCTGGATATCAGAGGGTGATGGATGAATAAATGCATAAACTTAAGTAAACTTAAAGGTTTTCCTGTTATCTAATTATGAGTCATAGAGATATTTCTGTCCAGGAAAATAAACAAGTCAAATCTTTGCTTTATAAAAAGTCTTTAAAAGCTGGATTTTATTTATGGTTGACCAGTAAAGAAGTGCATTTCCGTGGCAGGTTTATCACCTCTTCTCAGAGACACGTCGAGGCAAAGCCTGCTGGTTTATCCTTTTTATTTTATTTTTTATATTTGCAGGTAGACTTTGGTCTCCTGACTTAAGCCCACTGATCCTCCAGCAGGGTCGCTGCTTCTGCTGCTTGCCTCTCCTGTTGTAGCCCCTGAATGCACAGCGTCTGGCTGGCTGCAGCTCCTGACCGACCCGCAGCCCTCCACCACGGTGGCCTTTTCATGTTTCCAGACTAACTGGGGTCTCTGTGTTGTCAGGTAGTTAGCCAGAGGAGACGGGGGCCGTCTGCACGACTGGACGTAACGCGGTGCAGAAAATGGCGTCTATGAGACAAAATCCTTTCCTTTTTTTATTGTTGGCCTTCCTCCTTTTTAGCAACTCTCCTCCTTTTGATTATATTAGTTTTATTCTTGCGAACTGACTTCTTAGATGCTCCTTTTTGTCAGAATATCTTATTTTTATCCTCCTTTATCCTCCTTTGCATTCACAGTGTTGCTCAGTGTTTTCATCATGCAGGGTTTGTTAGAGGAGTCATAACCTCCTGTTTCACATAACTAATCCCTCTGAAATGATCTTTAGATAAAAACTGAATCATTATAAGGAGAAAACCAAATTAAATAGAGTTCATTCTAAACCCTTTTTATATCCGTTTTTCATAGGGAAGACACAATAATTAAAAAACAGTTATTAAATTCAGTTTGTATAGTTAAACTAACTCACCCATCTCTTAAAAGGTCATACACTCTATAATATAAAATGGATCTTATTCATCTAAACAGCAGCTTAGTTCATGGTGTTTTTTTTGGCTCAAATGGCCAAAAATTTCAGCCAATCAAGTCAAACTGATCTGCATAAGTCTCAACACTGCAAAAACGATCTGAAATTAAGTAAAAATGTCTTAAATCAAGTGTATTTACCCTTAATTTGAGCAGGTAAATAACATAGTTTGCCAATGGAATGAGTATTTTTACATTTAAAATAAGTCAATTAGATAATATGCAGTTGAAATAAGACAATGCAATAGATTTTTCTTATTCCAAATGTAAATTGTCTTGTTCCATTGGCAATTACCTCCTCAATTCAGGATAAAAATGCACTTATTTTAAGAAAAAATGACTTATTTAGCTTTACAAACTTTAAATGAAAATGAACAAGATGAGAACTGAATTATGCTAACTTTAGTTTATTATTAAGTTGAATGTTGAGTTCTACCATGTAAAGGTGTTCCAGTCTTTTCCAGCACCTGATTCTGGTTTTACAGACATTAATGAAGACTGGATTACTGGTACAGCAGAAACCAATCAGAATTTCCCCACTTCCCTTGAAGGGTCCTTGGCTGTTCCCCTACTTTTCCTTTTTAAACATCAATATTTGTACTAAAATATTCTTTCTGTCATGATTTGTGGACATTAAGATCTAAATGGAAGCGTCAACTCCTGTTTAGACTCTGTAATTCAGTGAAAGGGTGGAGTTAGAGGGGGTCACTCCATTGGCTGGAAGTTGGAGGGGCTTTAGCTGGCGTTTGACTGGGAAAGGCCATTTTGAATGGCTGCTAATGTAAGTTCGAAGGATTCAAGCCTGAGACCCTGATAGAATACCATCAGAGTAATAAGGCCTTTAGTTGGTATATTCCTTTTGGAGGGAAGGTTCTCCCAGAGCCATAAACCCCATGGGGTCTTTAATTTATCTCAAAGAGAGCTTCGTGAAACAGGAGTCCATGGTTTAGCAATTGTACTGAAACCCTACCTCGTTAAGTGGCAGGAGAAACATGGGACACATGGTGTAAAAGAGGCACAACTGGACTCTAGAGCTTCTTTAAAGTTCTCTAAAGGTTGATACATAGAACCAGTTCATGCTACTTTTAATGTGTCCATCGCCCTACACACCTGAAGTGGCTTTAAGCAGAGGTCTGATAATGAGCCAATATTGGATATCTTGATTAAGACTGGAGTTTGAAACCACCTCACAAGAGAAAAACGTCTTACAGCCCAATGACACCCGTTCTAACTCAACTGTGTCCGATTTATGCACACGGTATTTGGTCTGGGGCAAAATACCCAAAACAGCTACAATAAAATTAAGCTACATATTTTACTCTGTTACTCTTTTGATCAAGATAAATAAAACAGCATCTGGTTGGCAAACTGCCCCTTTTTAAACCATTTCATATGTCTGTATACTCCCAGAACCAACCCCCCCCCCCAACCCCAAGGTATGTTTAGTTTCTGCACAACTGCAAGAAGACAGGAAATGGCATACGCTAGGTAAGTATTAGGGGAGAGGAGGCCTAGTGGATAGGGCATTGTGCTTAGAATGCAGAGGATCTGAGTTCAAACTCCCACAGACTGCCACTCTGGGTCCCTGAGCATGACCCTTAACTCTCACACTGCTCCCTGGGCGCTGCACAATGGCAGCCCACTGCTCCCCAAGGGGATGGGTTAAATGCAGAGAGTTAACTTTTGACTGTAAAATGACAATATAAAAGCTGGAAAGAAAAAATTGGTAAAGAGATGATTTTGTGATAGAATAAACAATACATCTCTAATCTGTTGGAATAATGAAAAATGAATTTACAACCAGTCTGACCATCAGAGGCCATGTCAAACGTAGGCCTTCCACCATAAAAGATATGCAAAGACACTCCAAAGAACAAAAACTAAATAATAACCTGCATACATGTTTTTTTTTTTTTTTTGTCAAACTGTACAGGTATTGATGTTAACCATTGGCTTTATCCTAATTCTTGGAGTCAGTCAGGATACTTAAGCAATGGAGGCCTCAAAGATGGCCGCTCACACTGAGCCTGGTTCTGCTTGATGTTTCTTCCGGTTAAAAAGGAATTTTTCCTCTCTACTGTCGCTCAAAGCATGCTTAGTGTGAGTGATTGCCTTAGAGTCAATGAGTCAATGCAATCAACTGGTTTTCCTTAGATAGAAAACTTTGAATCAGTTTGACTGGTTGATCTGGTTTAACTGTAAAGTCCCTTGTTGTGAATTGGTGCTATAGAGATAAACTGAATTCAATCTGAATTGGAGGCGCACCCCTGGTCCCCATAATAAGTGCTCTCCCAACAGTGCTGGCAGTAAGGAGGTATGCAGGTAAGTTTTTGGATCATTTCCCCATGCAAAGACAGCTTTAACATGGTAACGGTGCCTGTTACTTTAATCCAAGAGGGATGGATCCAAATGGAGCCTCTATGGTTACATCTAAGATATAAAAATGGTATAATTCATTTAAATCCAACAGACTGAACAGGCCTCAGAAATGTAGCGTTCAGCAGCTGATCCCTTCCAGGAACTGGGAAAAAGGCAAAGCGTTGGTTTTAGGGAGTGGTGTCTGAAGAAGGTCTATATTTAGCGGTGGAGGAGTACACCCACTGCGAGCAAACTAATCAGACGACAGCAGAAAGAATTTGCTCAAGTTTTTAATTACAGGCTCTCTGGCAGAACTGCTTTTACCAAATCTCCATCCCTCCTACCACGTGTTGGACGCGGTTAATGATGTCCCTTGTGATTAAAATCTATGGCGAATCCCCAAAGTTTCCGGACTGTTTAAGAAGTGATGAGGATCTTTGTTTTTGAGCTGCCTGCAGTGTTAGAGCTGAACTCTTTTAGCCAAATCCTGACCTCATATTCCTCCTTATTTTCATGCTTCAGTTTCACCTTCATTCCATTATTTCCTCCACCTAAAGTTCAGCCGGTCCTTTACCTTTCACAGTAAATTCCAACCAACCCAAATGGAAAGCTCTTATTCTGCATCAGTGTTTTATGTTATTAATATTAGCCGGTGAGTCACGGCTGTGAGAGTTGTGTGAAAGCAGAGGATGTTTCTGCTGCCTTGCTTTGTGAGGCTGCCTGCTGGGCCTCTTTGGTTTGCCTGGAAGGTTTTATGACTTGTGAATCATTAGCAGATTTTAAAGAACACCAGCCTGCACGCATGGAAATATGCCGTATGCCTCAAACACACGCAGACGCACGCCGAACATAATTGCTTTACATGTTCGACCTCACTGATCAGGATGGAGATGCACCACAGCAGATGTGGATAAATGTTAATCGGTCAATTCGTCGCTGAATGTCATCAGGTCGTAAAAATCTGCACAATTATACGCATAAATGTTCTGATTAAATTTCACGATATAACTTTAGATGACAGAATCCCAGTTTTATGTATCTGTTTTGTGCTGGAAAGTAACTTGGCTTAAGGATTTAATGAGGAAGTGATTAGGAGCAGAAATTTAAATGGTTCCAGTTTAGAAATATATTACAATATTATAATCTGAAAGCTAATGAACATACAGCAAGATATCCATCATTTCAACACCTGTTTGGGTTTTTTCAGTCTATTTTTTCTGATTCATTTTGGCTGTTTGTTTGTTGATGGAAGATGCTTTCAAAATACAATTTCTTTTTTTTATAAATCAGAATTTTTTTATGCTTAAGGTGTTGCCTCAAATAGATTATTTATGAAAAAATATAAAAACTGTTCAGTGAATTTATGCAACAGTTTATGCATCATGGTGATGGAGCCTGGATCTCTCCTCCGTATTTCTCTCCCCCCTCCCCTCCCAGCTTCTTTCTTTTTAAATTTTTTAAATTCTTTTTAATCATTTATGTATTATTTCATAATGTTAACTATTTCATCATATTTCAGTGGTTTCAAAATGACAATATTAAACAGAAAATTAGAAATGAATAAAAGAATAAAATAAGAATAAAAATGAGTTTTTATGGATGAGATTTACTGTAGGTAAACATTGATCCGTCCAGTTCATAGGTCAGTATTGGTAGCCCTTCCTATGACTCGGTAGCCATGCTCCGCATATCCATCTGGAAACCTTTCGTTGAAGTAATTTTGGGAAGGGGCGAAAATACTGGTTAGCTGATTGGCCTATGTTGGTGATAGACGGGCCAAATAAACCAATCAGATCAACGAAGCATATGACGTACCAACAGATTGACGACGAAAACACAACCACAAGCCAGGCTACTCTTGCCGAAACCAGTCGGAAGAAGAGCAAAAACATCTTTTCCTCTGAGAAAAGCCTCCAGAGCAGTGTTTTGCTCTTCTTTCAGTGAAGAAATACTCTGTAATTCCCATAAAACTTGCTCGATAGCCACGCAAACATATAAGCAATTGATGTAAGAACAAGTGTCAGTTAAAATCATTTAATGAGGAGCTTGTTAATAACAGTGGCATCCTGTTGCATTTTAGTTTGACTTCTGGTTTCTTTTGGGCATTTAATTTTGTGTGCAACTTTAAAATGTTGTTTAAATTTCTTTATTCCTATCATGGTGTCTGTTGGAGAGTAGGATTGAATATAGTTTGCACTTTATCGTTCAGGTAGTGACTGTCCTTGTGCTGTGAGGAAATATGTTCTTTAGCCCAGCTGATCTTTTGCAAGTGTGGATGTCACTGAAATACGCCCTGAAATCGATTAAAACACCTTGTGCTCAATTTGATTCATGACTCATCCTTTTTTTGCATTAAATAACTCAAAGTAACTAAGTAACTTTTACTCAAATGACATTTTAAATGAAGTAATTTTGTACTTTTATTTGAGTAAATTTTGAGATGGGTAATTTTACTTTTACTCTGAGTAAAATTTAGGCAAAGTAAAGATACTTTTACTCAATTACAATTTTCTAGTACTCTTTCCAGCTCTGCTGATGTACAAGTTGTTTAAGAAGTCTAAAGAATTCTGGCTGCTCAGTAGCATTGCTGCCTGGCATCAAGAAGGTTCTGAGTTCGATTCCCCAGCCTGGGGCCTTTCTGTGTGGAGTTTGCATGTTCTCCCTGAGCATGCGTGAGTTCTCTCTGGGTACTCCCGCTTCCTCCCACAGTCCAAAAACAGGACTGTTAGGTTAATCGACTTCTCTAAATCCTCCTTAGGTGTGAGTGTGTGCATTAATGGCTGTTTGTCCTGATTGTCTCTATGTTAACCTGCGATGGACTGGCAACCTGTCCTGGATGGACCCCTCCTCTCACCCATAGACAGCTGGAGATAGACACCAGCACTTCTCACATCCCTGATTGGGATAATTGTAACAGAAAATGGATGGATGTATCAAAAACCGCTTTCTGCCTGTCTTAGTAATAGTGAAGGATGGCTGTGGCGTTAGTGTCTCACTGCAACCGGCTGTCTGTTGCTAACCGCTTAGCAGGGGGAGGAAGAAGTGACTCGATGCAATCGGCTGGTTTGCTTTAACCATTTTAAATCATGAAATAGTTTGGATTGCTTGTTGTTAGGAATCGGTGCTTTAATAATGAGCTGGATTGAAGTGAGGACTCTGAGGGTCAGATTTAAACAGAGATCATCAGAAATGTTCTCCTCCCACAGTTGCTCACTGTATTTATGAAGCATTAGCCTCCTCCCAGCTGCATGTGTGTGGCTGCTGAGAGCTGCAGGCAGGATGGAGAATAGAGTCACGTGAAGCGCCTGCCGTTCGCTCCAAATGCTGAGCAGAGCTTCCCGCTGAGCGTGGTGTGAGCTGGCAGAACAGTTGCTTCCATTCACTTTATTGCTGGTTGTTACACAGTTTCTCAGCCTAAAATCTGTCTAATGAAACAAACTATGTTTGCACGACCTACAGCATGCACTGGGGGCGGTTCACAGTTCAGGATGAAGATCAGCTTATATGAGTCAATGGTTCTCCACCAGAAAGAGGTGGTTTGTCTCCTAAGGTTGGAGGAGAGGTGCTGCCTTAAGTGATGAAGTTTACTTATCTCATGATGGAGCAGGAAGATTGACAGACAAACCAGTGCAGATGCTTTACTGGTCTGTTTGGGTGAAGAGGGAACTGAGCCAAAAAGCGGAGCCGTTCAATTCAATTTATTTCTATAGCGCCCGATTCACAGCACATTTCATCTCAAGGCACTTTATAATTAAACAAATCATCCAGTCAGATTGATTCAAGGTTTTCTACCTAAGGAAAACCAGCTGATTGCATCGACTCATTGACTCTTCAGCAATCCCTCACACTAAGCATGCTTGTAGCAACAGTGGAGAGGAAAAACTCCCTACTGGCCGACTGGGGTTCAAGGAGACAGAAGCAGACATAGAAAAAGATGCATAGATACAAAAGGCAACTGTAAAAGGCGGCCCCATTCAGGAAACACAGCCAGGCAGACGAGCTCCGAGCCAGCTCCCATGTCAGAGGATGAAGAGAGCACATACAGTTAGTCACAGTCAGAGAAACAGGACTACACTGGAAAACAGGCCGATCTCCAACATCTATAATCACTATAAACATTTTACTCAAGGAAGAATTGTAGTATTGTATTATAGTATTAGTCAAGTAGAAGTACAGAATATAGTGGAATAAAACTTTTAAGTTTTGACTTAAAGTAGATTTTTATCCGAGTGTTACTAAATACACTGGAAAAAAGATCTAGAAATAAGTAAAAATTTCTCAAATTAAGTGAATTTACCCTTAATTTGAGTAGGTTAATGAGATGATTTCCCAATTGAATGAGTATATTTACTCTTAAAATAAGGTATTTAGATAAAATGCACTTGAAATAAGACTAAATAATTGTATTTTCTTATTTTAAATGTAAATTCTCTTGTTTCATTGGCAAAATATGTCTTTTACCTTCTAAATTCAAGAACAAATGCCCTTATCTTATGAAATAATGACTTATCTAGATTTAGATTTTTTCCAGTGTAGAACCACAGTTAATTTCACCACTGATGCTGCGTCATCCTGCAGGTTTACTCTGTGCTGCTGAAACGCTCACCTTAAAATCATTCATGATCCAGAAGAACGTTCCTTTGACTGCGACGTTCGTAGCAGCAGATTCTAACGTGATGTAATTTTGATGCTAAGTCATGAAAGCTATTTTCATTTTGAGCTAGTCATTGCTAACACAAGAGGACAGGGGCTGCGAGCACATCTGCCCTCATTTACAGCAATCAGAGTGATAATTAGACTCCATGATTCCCTTTACAGCTTCCTCTGGGTTCTTTATGTTCTTTTTTAAATAAAAAATAAATCATTTTGCATTTTAACGGAATGTATGGCCCTATTTTAACCTTATTTGGTCACAATATCTGTGTTTATTTATATACATCCAGTGTTTTAAAGCCCTTACAGCAGTAAACGTCCTTCATGTCCAATGTGGTCACTTTGGTGTTCGTCAGCAGTAAAAGACCTTTATGGTGCATTAAAGTCTATCCAGAGGCTGGCAGCAGAGGAGAACTCTGGGAAAGGTCAGGGATCAGGCGGCTGTGGCCCCTCAGAGGGGAGTCGGCTCCTTCAGCCGCCTCTGTTTGTGTGTCGATGTAGAACCAGAGGAGCTGGACAGACTCTTCAAAAAGATGATGGAGTGCAGGTATGACAGCGGTTCAGGCCGTGCGTGTTTGTGTGAGAGCCGGCGGAACTGTTGACAAAACAAAAGCGGCTCATGACTTGGACATGAGGAATGTCGGGATCAGTGTGGAGTGTTGGGGTGTCTGTTGGCTGTAAGGCATCTGTCAGCGAGTTTCTCCTCACGTCAGGAAGACAGCTATGTTAAGAGCACGGTTTCCTTCCCCATTATGTGCTTCTTTCTTTGGAAAGCCCAGCTCTGTTTCAGGGTGAGGGGCGGGACGATTCCTGCAGGTTTGGGCCGTCAGGTGATCAGACGGATAGCCATCAAAATTTTCTCTGATGCTCTGAAAGTGAATTTTTCATCAAGGATTCCTCTCACCTCTTTGACTTTACGATAAAATCCAAAAGATGCACTGCTTTGTCTTATTTCAAGTGTATATTATCTAATTATCTTGTATTAGTAGTAAAAATACTCATTCCATTGGCAGATCATCTTATTTACCTGCTCAAATTAAGGGTAAGTACACTTAATTTAGGCCATTTTTTTTTACTTATTTCTAGATGATTTTTGCAGTGTGAAAACACTGAAGAAACGTTTTCTCTAATCAGAGACTACCGTCATTTTCATTCTGATTGATAAACATCTGCCTGATCCTAAGCCCACTGCAGCTCAACTATAGTTAGCTGTTTACTTTTTAATAAAATCTGAAATATTTACAGAAAGTTGTAAACCAAGAATTGGCCAAATTATATGCAGTGACTTATCAGTATATTAAAATATGAGTACTTTTATTATATTTTGCTTGAATGGAAGCCAGAAAAAATATTAGTGATACTCAAACTAACACTAATAGGCAAGGCAAGGCAAGGCAAATTTATTTGTATAGCACAATTCAGTACAAAGACAATGCAAAGTGCTTTACATGATTAAAATACAGGAAGATAAAACAGAATCAAAGCAAGAAGGAAAAAATGCAGAAACAAAAAAGAATATTAAAAACAGTTGGACTAAAGAAAATATGTTTTAGTTGAACTGTTTAACTAGAACAGTCGAAGGCGATCCTAAACAAATGTGTTTTTAGTCTTGATTTAAAGGAACTCAGGCTTTCCGCACTGATAGCAAGTCTGTGATGTATTTAGGTGCTAAGCCATTCAGAGATTTATAGACTAACAGAAGGATTTTAAAGTCTATTCTCTGAGATACAGGGAGCCAGTGTAAGGACTTTAGAACTGGGGTGATGTGCTCTACTTTCTTAGTCTTAGTGAGGACATGGGCAGCAGCGTTCTGGATCAGCTGCAGCTGTCTGATCCACTTTTTAGGCAGACCTGTGAAAACACTGTTGCAGTAATCAATTTGACTAAAAATAAACGCATGGATTAGTTTTTCCAGATCATGCTGAGACATCAGTCCTTTAATCCTGGAAATGTTCTTCAGGTGATAGAAAGCCGACCTTGTAATTGTCTTTAAATGCTTTTGGAGGTTCAAGTCTGAATCAGTGATCACTAGCCTGATCAGTGGTTACTAGCTGAAGCGACTGAAGCTGTGTGCTAACTTTAGATCCCTTTATTTAGATCTCATAATTTTATTCAACTTTATTCAGAAAATTATGGCACATCCAGGCATTGATTTCTTCTAAGCATTTCCTCAGTGCTTGAATTGGTTCATAGTCACCAGAGATGGCAAAAGTACTCACTTTCCGTACTTGAGTAAAAGTACAGATACTTGTGTTAAAAAATACTCTGGTAAAAGTGGAAGTACTGCTTAAACTTCTTTACTCAAGTAAAAGTAACAAAGTACAGGCTTGTAAATTTACTTAAAGTATAAAAGTAAAAGTAGAAACCACTTTTTTCATGCCGTTGCCTACATTTTAAATGGATGTCTGCCAATAGGACTAGATCTCCGTTGTGTTCATTTTCAATCATCTCGTCGTCCATGCTACTATGCTAACGCCACCGCCACCAAGCTGCAATGATTTGCCGCGAATGAATACCGCCGAATCTGTCGATTCATCTTGTAGTGGTGCGTCAAATGCAACGTAGATTCCCATCCAATTAGATTGAATTTGGTATTGATGACGTGAAAAATAATAACGGTAACTCCATTGAAATGATTCAAAACTAAAGTAACGAGCCAATTTTTTAAAATGTAAGAAGCAGAAAGTACAGATATTTGTGTAAAAATGTAAGGAGTAGAAGTAAAAAGTCGCCATAAAAATAAGTAGTAAAGTAAAGTAAAAATATCAGAAAAAACTACTTGAGTACAGTAACGAAGTATTTGTACTTCGTTACTTCCCATCTCTGATAATCACCTGGTGACATGGTGATGTAAAGCTGTGTGTCGTCTGCATAGTTATGGTAGCTGATGTTGTTTTTTATTAACTGAGCGAGAGGGAGCATGTAGATATTGAATAGGAGGGGACCCAGAATGGACCCTTGGGGAACCCCACATGTGATTTTTGTAATCTCAAATGTAAAGTTGCCTACTGACACAAAAAAGTCCCTGTCCTTTAAGTATGATTTAAACCAGTTGAGAGCTGTACCAGAGAGGCCGACCCAGTTTTCCAGGCGCTCTAACAGGATGGAGTGATCGACAGTATCGAATGCTGCACTGAGGTCCAATAGTACCAGCACTAGTGAACGAATTTCAAGAACAAAACATTTCTAGATGAGTTCATGAAGTTTAAAACAGACATTGAGAGTCTTTCTCTTGTTATTATACAGCTTATAATATATGTTTCTTTTTTTATAAAGGATGGGAAACTTTCTTCCTCTCAAAGCTCTTCTAATTTACTACAGGTCTCTTTTTAGACTTAGACTCAACTTTATTTATCCCTTGGGATTACTCCTTCATGGAAATTCTGTTTCCTGTAGTTTATATAGAGTACAAAGAGTTAAAGCAAGACGGCATTAAAGATAAAAAATACTGCAGACAATTTAAAAAGAGTTTATATAGTACCAAAAAAAAAGCCACATCTTGATTATTTTAATGCTGTAACACATTTTCTGGTCATCTTGAGAAACGCAGTTCTGCAAAAGAAGTCATACGTGTAAAAAAAGGGCCAGCTATGATGCTCCCTCTGACCCTCTGTTTTACTGTTTATAGCTGAAGCGCACACATAAAGCTAGCATTATGTATGGCTAGCTCATCCAGGGACTTTTTCATCTCATCAGAGACGTTAGAGAGAAACAGGAAGAGCTCTGTCTTTAGTGTAGAATGGCGAGGCCCACAGAGGAAAACGATTCCAGTGCTGATGTTTTATGTTGAATGTACCGGGTTGATTCAGTAGTCTAATTCAACTAATGAAGAGTTTTTTCCTCCAAAGAGTTGGAGTTAAATTCAAGCAGATCTATTATGAGATGATTTGAAAATAAAAAGCTAGCAAGGGTTCTACCAGAATGCCGACCTATCTGTAAAACACTTGCAATGATGAAAACATCGATTTTAGAGTCCTGGGAGTCTCAGTATGTAGAAGTTTGTCCTTCAGCTGCCAAACTGCTGGTTTAAATCTGAACTCAGCCTTTGTGACCGTGGATGAGACACCTGACATGTATTGTTGAAGTATTGATGGTGTTTACAAGCCTGCTCAGAACCTGTTTACAGCAGCCCATTTACGGCGTGCCCCAGAGCAGCTGTGGCTACAGTGTATCAGACAGTGTCAGATGAATTACCAGTTATGCTGATGATACTCAGCTATATTAGCCCATAAATCCTGATAAGTGTTAAGACCAGTGTGGGGTGTAAACTTTTGACACTAAACGCTGATGTTAGTTAATTTTTTTCTGGGAAAAATTTGGATGAAATAATAAAAATGAGCTACGGGATTTAGAACTTCACCAGCGTCTCCAAATCTCTACATATGAGCCAGATTAAGCTTATTGCTTTTATTCAACAATTTTACCCCAAAAATCCCACTGTCAAGTTTTTGTTGTGATTTTGATTTTTTTTCCCCTCACTAACGATCCACTTGAAAGAGCCCAGTCAGCAAGGAACGACTCAGAACAAGGATTTCCCCTTTTTTGTTTTCTTGATTTGATTGGTGAAGGGTTCCTTCAGGCCCCGTCCACACGAAGTCAAAAAGAACACGAAACGCTAATATTTTCCAGAACGTTTGTCGTAAAGACGGAGACGTACGAATGCATGAAAACGCTGCAAAATGTATGCCAGGCCTGTAAGTGGGGCTGTGATGCCAAAGCAAAAATAGGCGAAAACAGGCAACGAAATGTTGGGCATGCGCAGTAATATTTATACATGGTTGCCCTGCGGGTCCATTTTCGTGGTTCAGTCAAATTCAGGTGCTGAACTATGTGGTCGATATTGCTCTGTTCTTCCTGGAGATATTCCAGAAGAAGAAGATTCTGTTGTAAGCCCGACAGCAGGGTGAGTAGCATGAGCAGCAACCATTCAACACAGTACGGCGCCATTGTTGTTGTGATACTGTGTCGCGCATGCGTGTTTAAAAGCGACGCTATGACGCATGCGTGTAAGAAAAAAAATGCGGTTAGAGCTTAAAGATGGGAACGCGAAAACGGCGTTTCAAAATCTTCCCACTCTGAAGGCTGAATAAAAAAAAGATTGTTTACAGACCCCCGAAACGCCGGCTTCGTATGGATGAGAGGCTGGTTTGGTGAAAAATTTGTGCGTTTAGGCCAGGGTTTGACTTCGTGTGGACGGGGCCTTGGTCATTCAGGTTGAAAACCTTGAACAGAAGAGTAACAGGAGATATTGCGTTATTTCAAGTTTAAACAAACACAAATCATTAAATGTAAAAATAAAGATCCATAAAGTAAGTACTAATTTTACTACTAATTACAACTAACTTTGAATGCAACCAAACTAGAAATGCTTTAGCATTAAGTCAGCATAAGTGCCAATAAACCTTTAAGATTTTGCATTAATCTCACATAAATATATCCTGTTTAACATTTAACTTAAATAAATAAGATATGCAAAAAGTGGAGTGTGAAGCATTTTTATGGCCACATAAAACTCAAACATTTATGAAATATACATTTTTTAAAAACTTTGCTATGATCAGTGTGCAATGATCCAGTCACTGTGTCTGTGTGCTGTTTACACCCGGCAATATATCCGCACATGTCAAATTAGCCATTTTTATTCCTGTTATAAAGATAATTTCATTAGATCTAGATCCAGACATTGTGTGACGACTTAACTAATAGTAGCCAGACTTTGTAGTATGCATAAAAATGGTGGCTGATAGGGAGCGCATGTGACGCTATGAGGGCGTTTCAGATAAAATAAAAGTGTTTAGAGCTACTGGGGGAAGCAGGATTGTAAAAGTCGTTGAAAAGTTCAGGAAAGGATCCGGGACAGACCATAGCTCTGATGAAACCAGACTGAGGGCCCAAGATGAACACAAAAGACCCAAACCAACTATCAGCATCTGGAGAGAGTATGGAGGTAAATATCCTGCAGCAGTGGATAGGAATTAGATGTCTGTAATCTGCCATCTTCACAGCAAAGCGCCGGCGGCCACACCTCACCGAGGCGACAAACAAACAGGTTTGTTTGTTTTAAGAAGGAAGGTGGTAGAAAGAGCAAAAGGAATGGGGAAGCTCTGACTTCAGCTGGGTTCATCCAGTTGCAACCATGAAGGATATCTGTAAACAGTTCTGATGTGGGGGCTGAAGAAGAGCCTCCTCCTCCAGTGAACCAGCAGAGCGAAACATGCTGCCAGAGATACGATAAAATAGCTTCACTAACAGAACCTGAGCTTATTAAAATAGGGGCAAAATTTTAAATCGGCAAAAACTGGTAGACAACAGTTGACAGTTAAAAGCTAAACCATCAGCTCCAATTTCAGTAAAGGGTGGTTCTTAATTTCTAAAATACTGATTTGTATGTTTTTTGGGATGCTGATATGCTAAAACCGTGATATGTGATTGTAAAAACACAATGTGAAAAGAGTGCAATCCATAAAATTCAAAAAATAAAATGACATTTTGTGCATTCAGCACATATTGTCTGCTTCTAGCAATAAAGGAACAAAGTTCACTCCATAGATGAGGTTTTGCTCATGAGGGTAACATGGGATTATTCTTTCTGCTCCCTTTCATTCTAGGGTTTTGATTGCTGTTTTTTTGTTTTGTTGAGCCAATTTGTTGAATGCAGCTGTGCTGCTTCCATCAACACCCTTGTTTCTAGATGTTGGAGCTTGGCCTGTTTTCCAGTGTAGTCCTGTTTCTCTGACTGTGACTAACTGGATGTGCTCTCTTCATCCTCTGACATGGGAGCTGGCTCGGAGCTCGTCTGCCTGGCTGTGTGTTTCCTGGACGGGGCCGCCTTTTACAGCTGCTTTTTGTATCTATGCTTCTTTTTCTATGTCTGCTTCTGTCTCCTTGAACCCCAGTCGGCCTCAGCAGATGGCCGCTCACACTGAGCCTGGTTCTGCTGGAGGTTTCTACCTGTTAAAGGGGAGTTTTTCCTCTCCACTGTCACTACAAGCATGCTTAGTGTGAGGGATTGCTGAAGAGTCAATGAGTCGATGCAATCAGCTGGTTTTCCTTAGATAGAAAACTTTGAATCAATCTGACTGAATGATCTGGTGAACTGGAAAGTGACCTGAGATGACATGATGTGAATTGGGGCTATAGAAATAAACTGAATTTAATTGAATTAAATACAATAAGAGTTTAATCAATGAAAAATTATAAACACACATAGAGTGATTATTATAACTGATAAGTTCATTCAGCCTCTTTCACTCCCAGTGAGAAAATCCCCCTTTCTTTTTCCCAGACGGAGGATAAAATCCCCCATTCTCTCCTAACCAATATCTCCTCCTGACTTGCGGAATCTGCTGCAGCGATGATTCACACGGTCATTCCCTCTGACTCTGACCTGCACGGATTCTCGGATTTCCAAGGTTGTTGAAACATACAGGAAAACAATATATTTACAAACATGAGCTAACCCAGAGCCGATTCGCCAGAAGGTGGAACAACGGAGAGAAGAAAGACAAAAATGCTGTTCACACGTCCCCAACTGTTCACCGATGCAACAATCTGCCACTTTCACACATTCCTCTGGCCTGAGCGAACACTGAGCCGGTTCATAGCTGTGAAACCGTCCCCATTATCCCACAGCAGAGAGACCCTCTGTGGGATCCACAATGAACAACCTGTGTCACCGGATTCCTAACATTTATTCTAACTGCTGAGGAGGAATTCATATAGTTCCTGCAGCAACAAGACGAGCTGCTAAAATAAATGACTGAAGGTCAAAAAAATAATTTACTCTGGTTAAAAATTCATAATTAGTAACTAATTAGCCAGCATCAAGAGCTGTATGATTGTTAATTTGTTGAGGTGTGGTATAAATATGTACACACGCGCTGTTGGCTGGTATAGTTACTGGTTTGGTTGGCCCTGATACCATACTAACCAGCACCAGCCTCTAGGAAAACCAGCACTCGCTCGGTCAAAAACAGTCATTAGTGAATTTGGAAAAAGGAAACAGCATTTTCTATGAAATGAGCAGAAAACTCCAGTAACGTTGCAGGTGAGCGAGAGAGAGCAAGACTCAGCTGATAACAGGAAGGCTTATCAGCAAAGGTTCTCCTTCTTACCTTCTCAAAATAAAATTAATTTGTTTGTCTATGTTTATTTAAAGGAAAAGTCCAGTCAGCAAGGAGTAATCAATCGATCTTTATTTATACTTAAAACTAAGATGTTCGCAGTGATTTAAATAAATAAAAGTAATACTTTTCATCGCGATCACGGAGTCTGGGAGCGGCCATTTTTACCCAAATATAGGCCCCGTCCACACGAAGTCAAACCCTGGCCTAAATTCACTAATTTTTCACCAAACCAGCCTCTCATCCATACCAAGCCGGCGTTTCGAGGGTCTGTAAACGATCATTTTTTTATTCAGCCTTCAGAGTGGGAAGATTTTGAAACGCTGTTTTCGCGTTTCCATCTTTAAGCTCTAACCGCATTTTTTTTCTTACACGCATGCGTCATAGCGTCGCCTCTAAACACGCATGCGCGACACAGTATCACAACAACAATGGCGCTGTACTGTGTTGAATGGTTGCTGCTCATGCTACTCACCCTGCTGTCGGCCTTACAACAGAATCTTCTTCTTCTGGAATATCTCCAGGAAGAACAGAGCAATATCGACCACATAGTTCAGCACCGGAATTTGACTGAACCACGAAAATGGACCCGCAGGGCAACCATGTATAAATATTAGTGCACATGCCCAACATTTCGTTGCCTGTTTTCGCCTATTTTTGCTTTGGCACCACAGCGCCACTTACAGGCCTGGCATACATTTTGCAGCGTTTTCATGCATTCATGTGGACGATCACATTTATTTTACGTCTCCGCCTTTAAAGGAATAGTACACCCAAAACATGATTAGCCTTCATTTTCTATTCACCCCCATGCTGAACAACACTCTGGAGTACTTTTTTGATATCTCAAATGCATCTGGAGATCTGGGAGGCTTCTTGCTGTCTGCTGACATTCAAATAATGGAGGTCTATGGTGCCTGAGACAGAAAGGTCCATAAAAGTCCACAAAAAACGTGTCAATATTCCTCCATACTGCTCGTCCAATGTATTCCAAGTGTCCTGAGTGGGTAGCGTCCATAATTTAGTCGAAACGAAGTCATTTAGAATGTTTTTAGAGCATAAACAGTAGTGTATAGGATTTCCTAAAAGCGTGCGCCTGCGAGTTCACGAGCCTACGGAAACTGTGGCAGACCAAACCAGATGAAAGTGCGCATTCAGCATCTGCTCTGCCGATAATGCAAGCGTAGAAGAAGAAATGTGCTGTTTACCTGTGCAAAGAAAGAAACAACGAAAGAAAAATGTCTGAGGACTTCAGTGTTGAGGAAGAGCATGAGTTCTTTGCCGAGCTGAATGCGCACTTTCATCTGGTTTGGTCTGCCGCGGTTTCCGTAGACTCGTGAACGCGCTTTTAGATCTCCAGATGCATTTGAGATATCAAAAAAGTACTCCAGAGTGTTGTTCAGCATGGGGGTGAGTAGAAAATGAAGGCTAATCATGTTTTGGGTGTACTATTCCTTTAAGACAAACATTCTGGAAACTATTAGCGTTTCGTGTTCGTTTTGACTTCGTGTGGACGGGGCCATAGTAGCCCCTCCCTCCTGCCATCTTCCAGCAGTGACGTCACGGTGCGGTAAGCCTAGCGCCATTCTCCCCGCTTTACAAGCAAAATCAATTGGAACTACTAGACACATCTGCAATCAACAACAATTATTGAAGATTTCCAGAGGACTTCACCATTGAAATTCACCAGAGCTATAGTGAAACTGACAATGCCCACGTGCATGGCAGCTGGATGCTGGAATACATCGGGTAAAAGTGAAAAAAAAGAGTTATTCCACTTTCTGATTCCTGATCCTCCACGGACGGGTTGGTCGTTGGATCGCCAACTAGAAGAGGGAGGATTTGCCATCGAACTTCTGGCCAGAGAAAAAACCCGTAATATGTAGCCAACATTTGGAAGAAGAATGTTTTCAAGATGACTTGGATAATAGCGCGTTGTGACAAACACCAGATACAGCACTGGGACTTGATCAACAGCCGATACCGCACCGTGACGTCACTAACCAGTAGGTGGCAGTAGTGTTCTTTGACAAACATGGATGCCTCCAGTAAAGCACATTCACATGAAAATTACTCTGAATTAAAAACACTGATCATTTATTGAACAGGATGGAATAATGAGCCATTGTTACCTGTAAATTGGCCAAAGTAGCAGCTAAATACAGCATTTGTTTTTCTACATTGGTTTATTTTCGTTGTTTTGGGTGAAGTGGATTTATTTGGGTTGTGGTTCTTTGGTTGGCCACATCTTGTTTTCATTTTTGTAAAAAGGTCAATTGATTTCACTTTACAATATTATGTTTTTGTTTAACTATTCATTAAAGGGAAATTCATGGATTAAGGAGTTAAAATATAGTGAAATACTCACCTCTGCTGTTTCACTCTCCAAGCAGGTGTGTACAGGACTGTACCATTGGATAATTGAAGGGGGGGAGGTTGATCTGATGTATGGTGTTTTCTTTATTGAGTTTTTGTTTGGATTGAATTAAAATATTTGTTTCTGTATTTATTGGTAAAAGTATTTCTTAAGTACGGTAGTTGTTTGTTTACACCAAATTTTCCTTTTCTTCTTATTGTGAAGCTGAACATCCTTTTAAAAATGGTTTCTTCCAATTTAGTTCCTCCTCTATATAAGAAACATGTCTGCCATTGTTCTTTGTTGGTGTGGTTTGGTTGATGTCCTGCACCAGAATAAAAATTAAAGTTTTGTCAGCTGAAAACTCTTCAGAACATGTTCTTCTTTCAACCAGTTTGGGTCCCGCCTCCAAGACTGCCTGTATGTAACAGTATGTTATAGTTTCATATTTAAAGTATTTTCAGAAATTGGATTCAGAATGTGATGGACTTTTCCTTTAAATGCAACCTAACTAAATATTTAAGGATGCTTTCCTTAACCACTCTCTGCCTGCGCTTCTTTCAGTATGGCTTCTCAGACTTTTACATCTGGGGAGTTTTTGCCATAGCATTTATTTGCTGTAGATATAGAAAGCAAAACAGCAGAACAATCATGTTACGAAACGTCTTCAAACTACAGTACAGTAAATCCCCCAGTCGAAAACAAAGCTTGTCTGCTCCTCATAACTGCATGATGAGTTGTGGCAGTTATGCTGCTAATCTGCAGTAAAGGTTGGAGGTTGCTCCCCGTTGCCTGAGCAGGGGGGTCAGCTGACCCAGTCCGCCTGCAGGTCTCTTCATATTCCAGCCGGTTTGGATCCTATCATTGGATTTTCTTCATATGTTTCTCATTAAAACACATAAAGCTTGTCACTGGATCTCAATACGAGCCGCAGGAAATATTTCAACTATTTTCTCTGAAGATAATTTCTGAAATGATTTAGTGACACTGAGAGGTTGTTGGACTGGATTCAAAGTGCGGTTAACATGAGAGAAATAAACTACAATGGGGGGGGGCAGTTAAACCGGGACAGCAAGGCTTGGCGAGAAACACCCTGAGGTGTTGGAGCTACGGGGAAAGAGCGAGCACGCCTCACATCCGCAGCCATTAGGAGCCCCGAAATCTTCTTTTTTGGATTTAATTAAATCCAGATTCTGGTCTGGAAACATCTTCCTCAGCAACATATGAATCAACATGTCAGCGATTGGAGGCTGAGTCTCTGTTTGATGTGGGACCGCTTGCTCCAATTACTCACATTGCAACAAAACTGTGACTAGATGCAATTTACTGTAAAGTTTAAATAAAGTGCAAAGATAGAGAGAAAAGGGAAGATTGTTGATGCTCCTCTGAGCAGAGCATCTGTCCAGCATCCATCATCATTATGATCTATATTCCTGCAGTAACAGCTCAGCTTCATGTCTTCCTGATTCCTAATAACATGAAAAATAAACGACTTAAAACTCTTCTATAATATTTTGAGCCAGAAAAACTACATTTCAGTAAAAACCAGTGTTTAAATGGGCTGGTGAGCAACTGACCCTTCAGTTTACTGGGACTTTATTGAAGCGTGTCCCTTTATCCCTGCCCCAGAACCCACCGGCGACATCACAGTTCAAAGCTTCCAGCGGATTTCTTTAAAAAACATGAAAGACAAAAGAAACCAGTCGCTTTAATAGAAAACTCTTGATTTAAATGTATAGTATGTGGACTAAAATGGTCCGTAGCAGAGTTATATGACTGCAGCAGAACTCAGAGCAGTCCTCCATACAAAGGAAACAGAAGTCTGACTGCTAGCTAGAAATACCAAACTCATATGACATATTTTCAGATAAAAGGTAAGACCAGGGGCGGTGCTAGCCATTTGCAGCCTCGTGAGACCATCCTGATCTCACGAGCTTTCAAGGTTTCACTCGCAGATCAGTCTGGAGACTCTCCATTAAAGAAAATTTGGAGCCGTTCACCAAACGAACGTCCAATCAGCGTTGGCTTTGAGGCGGGTTGAGGTGTGACGCAACGAGAAGCACGACAGTTCAGTCTAAAGAACATGGCGGCTTCAGCCGATGAAACTAGCGTTAGCGTGGCTATCGAGCAAGTTTTATCGGAATTACAGAGTATTTCTTCACTGAAAGAAGAGCAAAACACTGCTCTGGAGGCTTTCCTCAGAGGAAAAGATGTTTTTGCTCTCCTCCCGACTGGTTTCGGCAAGAGTTTGATCTATCAATTGGCTCCACTTCGTCGTCGCTCTGTTAGTACGTCATATGCTTCGTTGATCTGATTGGTTTATTTGGCCCGTCTATCACCAACATAGGCCAATCAGCTAACCAGTATTTTTGCCCCTTCCCAAAATTACTTCAACGGAAGCGGAGTCAGGTTTAGCCATTTGCAGGCCCTGAACCAAAATACTGTGCTGTCCCCCAAACACCTGTAAATAAACAAATAATATAGTATTGGTCAGTTTGTTTCTCTTTATTTCTAAACTATATTTTCAATATTAAAATGTTGAAAACAGGTGCAATAAATAGGAGGAAAATATTACAACTTGAAAAAACATTTATCTAATTTTGCATTATCTAACGGTGCATACTTTCGAACAAGATAACTGTGTTTTACTTGTCACGAACATTAACAAAAACAACAGACGTAAAAAGATGTAAAGAGGGTTAACAAAAGGAAACAAGGAATAAAACGAATGACGGGGAATATAATAGAGAACTAGGACTCATCCTATTAATGCTGTTAGAATAGAAAGCCGATTTGCAAAGTATTAACATTATCTTGAACCCCATGTAATAAATAAATCAGAACTTTTCACACAGAACAATAGAGCATCAGATTTTCGTGTAATTTACGGACGTCTACCAGTGATAAACGCTCTGCATACTGATTCCTACCACATAGTGAAGTGAAATATCACCTGTAACGCTACTTTTTTTCACTATTATTACACACTGGGCTTATAGTGGGGACACGACACAGAGACTGAACAGGAGCCTACTGTATATCTGATGATATGCTTATTTTCAGCGAAACACAGGAAGGAGCAATCAGCTAAGTGAGCTTAGTGCTTGGAAAAAATCTTTCATTCCTTTAGAGACAGCATGAAAAGTCAGCTGAGTACAAAACATAGAGAGGAAAACAAGAAGAAAAGGGACAAAACCTAGAACAGATAATGGATGTCTATTCTATTAACATTTCTCTATCGGTATAATCGGCATGTTTCATGTGTTGTCTTCATAATTCAGAGGGCTCCATGCCTGTCTTTGCCTCGGGCCCCAAACATCCTAAATCTGCCCCCGTTTACTGATATGACATTCTTTCACCCTCAGAACAAAAACAAGGATAAAAAAGGAACTTGTTAGCATTTTCCATCTTGTAATGTCTACAAAATCACGGTAATCCTGACATTACATCATCGCCCCTTAGCTGTCGGTGAGTGATGATAATCCTGCTTTGGCAGCAATCTGCTAAAGTTCATCTTTCAACACCGTCTGCTCCTCAAAAGGAGCTCCTGTCCTTATAAATCACACCTTTGTACACAACAGAAGAAGACGTAGTGTGAGAGAATTTGAGCTCCAGGTCCCAGGAGGCCCCTATGACAGGGACGACATTTTATCAGCTCGCAGTGAGAGGAGGAACGCTGCAGAATAAGTGGGGCAGCTAAAGAGATTTTCCAGGGAGAGCAGAGCAGAAGCCTGGACAGGCAGGTGAGTTAGATGGCTGTGATTTCAGCACCACTGCAGGGCTGGAAGCATGTTTGGAGGAATGAAGACTTGCACACCTGAACAGATCCTTTCTTCTTCAAAGAGTTTTGATCACAGAGCTTCTGGCTTTAGCGCGCTCACACACCGAACGCAGCCCGCAGTGAGAACACACACCTTTCAGTGGCGTCCTCTAACTTTCCTCTTCTTGATTCAAACACACAGTTTCCCTGTTAGCGCTCGGAGGAGGCGTGTTTGTCAGGAGTCTTCTGGGAGAAGCTCTTCATCGCTTTACTTTTCCTAAAAAACAAAGAACAAACAGGTTCCTCAACACAGAACATGACTGGATGCAGACAAGGAAGCAAATAAAGCCTCAGTCATTAAAATCAATGAACCTTTTTGGATAAACGTGTTTTTTTTGCCATTTACTCAAAACTTGAAGACTCTTTAATAGTTTGAAGTTTCCAAGAATTTAGACATATTTCATCCCTGTATCAAACACTGCATGTATGTTAACGTGTCATTATCCTAAATTACAATGCATTAGACAGTAATTATGGAAATTGAGCTTTAATAGTCACATTTTACCAAAAGTATTTATTTACAGTTTGTTCTATGTTACCAGATTATGTGTTTTGGCTAATTTTATGCAATAAACCAGGAGCTACCAAACTTAAGCCTCTCACCTCAGAAATAACAATGCAACAAAAAAAATAAATAAATAAAAAATACGTACAATAACTTCAGCATTTATACATATAAGGCCAAATACTTATTTATGTTTTTAGAAACATTTTTTTATTTTTTATAAATTGCCATTTTGTCTGTAAATGTATCTCTAATATTTAATGGGACGTCTAATCATTTAACTCTAAATGTAACATTTGAATAATATTTTTACCATGGAGTATTTTGTTTTCTATTTCAAGAATATTTCTAACATTACGAGAATAAAGTTGTAAGATTACGAGAACAAAGTCGTAAAATTATGAAAATAAAGTTGTAAAATTACGACAATAGTCATAAAATTACAAGAATAAAGTCGTAAAATTAGCAAAAAAAAAGTCGTAAAATTACGAGAATAAAGTCATAAAATTAGGAGAATAAAGTTGTAAAATTATGAAAATAAAGTTGTAAAATTACGACAATAGTCATAAAATTACAAGAATAAAGTCATAAAATTATGAAAATAAAGTCGTAAAATTACGAGAATAAAGTCGTAAAATTAGGAGAATAAAGTCATAAAATTAGGAGAATAAAGTCATAAAATTACGAGAATAAAGTCGTAGAATTATGAAAATAAAGTCGTAAAATTATGAAAATAAAGTTGTAAAATTTCGAGGATAAAGTTGCAACAACAATGGTCATAAAATTACAAGAATAAAGTCGTCATATTACGAGAATAAAGTCGAAACATTACAAGAATAAAGTAGTAACAATACGAGAATAAAGTTGTAATATTATGAGAATAAAGTCGTAAAATTAGGAGAATAAAGTCGTAAAATTTCGAGAATAAAGTCATAAAATTATGAGGATAAAGTTGCAACGACAATAGTCATAAAATTAGGCAGTTTTTCAGGGCATTTTTTTTAAGTGGAGAGGGCGGGTCTTTTAAAAAATCCTCCACTATACCTTTAAGGGTTTCATAAAGTTTTTGGGGATCACATCCCAGTGTTTATAAAATTATTTTTGCACCACCTCTTGTTGTCTTTGCTGCAGTAGACCAACCCTAAGTGGGTCATAATTATCAAACAGAAGGACGATGATAAACTCTGCATTAAAGTCTCCTGAAACATTCTTAGATTTTCCTCTTTTAGCTTCTCCCTCTTTGCAAAACATCTCAAACTCAGTCAGGTTGGATTAAAAGGGTTTATCAGAGTAACTTTTTTTAATCTATTCTCATTTGGACCTAATGTCTGGACCTTAACTGGGTGATTTTATCAGATCAATGTCCTTCAATCTGAACCTACTGAGCAGCTCTGACTGTTTGAGGTCATAATGCAGCTGGGAGGTCAACCTCCATCATCCACTCTAAAGTCTTCTGCTACTTCTCACTATTTTTTCTCCCTTTGGATTTTCTACCAACTTCTGCTTTCACCTCTTTTTATACTTCCCTGTCCCCACTGAGGACAAACTTCCCCACAGCACCATGCTGCCACCACCATGTTTCACAGGATGGACGATACGCTCAGATTGACACATGATGTTATTGTTTTTCCACGCAGAGTTTTGCATGAAGGCCAAACCATTAATCTATATGTGATTTAATCAGAGCGTCCATTCGCTACGCCGGCGGCGTCACCTTAGGCAGAATAAGACTTCTAATGGGTTTCTCTAAACAATGCTTTTCTTTCTTCCATCCACCCATTCAGACCAGATCTGCAGACAACTGAAAGTTGTGCTGCCAGATTCTCCCAGCAAAGCCGTGTCACTGGTTCACATTTGTAGTCTCCCTGTTTCTCGGATGATGGATTGAACAGTTATGAGAGATGCTTGCAGTACGGTTTCATAAGCTGACCCTGCTCTGACCTTCTCCACAGCTCCATCCCTGTCTGACCCGTCTGCTGGGTTCCTTCGTGAACCATATTCTTTCAAAAATGCCTCCAGCTATAGTGACTTCTGAAGAACCACTACGTTCAATTTTATCTATCAGAAAAGTTTATTCAATCTTCTCTAAATAGAAATTCTCATCAAACTTAAAGCTTCCTGATAATAAAAGTCTTTATTTGATTTGCATAAAGCATCTTTAACCTTCTGGATGATTGCTTCTAACCAACATTCACCTCCTAATAACCGCTGCTTTAAAACTTGGCTTTTTTGTGGGTGTTTTTTTGGCAGCTTGTTGCCAAATCCTCAACCGCTGCTTTCTGTTCTCCCCTGGTGTAAGAAGCTGTTAAATTTAGCTTCCTGTGATATTCCTGCTAGCTCTCTGATGGAGTTGTTTTGTTCTTGGAGTTTGTGGATGGCCCGACTAATTTGCATGGAGAGCTTGTCGGCAGCGTGTTCTTTGCCTCATAACGGCTGCTTCTTTTTTTAGGAATAATTAGGCGTCTGCAGCTCAGGAGATAGGGCGGCGGTGCCCCCGTCAAAAGGTCGGAGAAGGACGTGTCAGCGTGCGCCTGGAAAAGATCCTGGAGCATGTTTAAAGCCTGCTGCAGTGTGGAAACGAGGCTCTACGGTTGATAGAGCCGCTGTTTCCCCCCGACCTGCATGTGATCACATGACTGTAAGGTCAGCAGGAGGATATTTTGGCCCCTGAGGAAAGCAATGACTCAAGCTTCATGGAAAACCAGTGACTTACAGTGGGACGTTAAATCTGCTGACTGGCTGAGGAATAGACCGGCGTCCCCCGGAAAAGCTGCAGGTTCTAGTAGCAGTGATGGATGGATGTGAGGAGATAAACCCGTAGCTAATAAATACACCATTCAGCAACATGTTGCTCTAAAACACAGACTGGATTCTTCCTTCTGAAATAAATCCTATAATGGAGTTCTTAAGCCCTGGCTGTTGGCTGCAGGACAATGTGATGTCATGCTTTTGGCCTCTGCATCATCTAATTTATTGTTTTGTGTAGATTTATACGACCCATGATTGTAGCAGCTGCTTTGCTACATTTGGTTTCTTTTAAAATCATATTTACTACATTTTACTCCGACGTACAGAAAGTGCATTAGCTGAACACGGAGTGCGGAATTGTTTTATTTGAATGCGTTTGACTCCAGTGCTTCTGCAAAAAAATAAAATCTTTAAATACTTTAGCTCTCGTCCTGATTATTTCAGTCTTTGATTTATGGACGTCTGTGTGTGGATATTAACAACTGTTTGTTTTGCTCTTTAAAATGAACTGTGTGATTCATAATGTTGGAGCTGAAGTAGGCAGAAAAAAAGAGGACACGCAAAGCAGATGGGTCAGCAGAAAGCGTCAGACGGAGGTGAGTTTTTCATTAAAGCTGCTCTGTATCATCGCCGGAGAGCCCACTTTGCTCATCTCCTCTTCCATACCATCTTTCAAACTTCCCACCTCTATCTATATTGGGTTTTTTTGGCTTTAAATACAAGCATTGGGGCTTTTTATGACCAATTTAGCAGCTTGTACAAAATAAAAAAATACATTTTCCCGAGCCACTGGTCAAAGTTATAGGTCTAGTTGAGCCAAATAAATAAAAAATAAATCATCTTTATCTTCATTTTTTGTGTTGTGCACTTATTGAAATGTTATATTAATGCTAGGAGAAGGAAAAGATCTGAAGGCCGTTTGTAGAACATCAAAACTAGTTATGTTTTTAAGCTTGTGCGTTGTATTTAGTAACCTCCCATTCTACATATTTCATCTGTAATGGATCAAAGATGGAGCTTCCCGCTGTTTCTAGTTCTAGTTAAAGCTACAGTGTGTAATAATTACAGGGATATACAGTCATCATCTACGAGCTCAGCCTCTTAACCTTAATATTTGCGTTGCCTTAGAATTCGTTATTTATAATTACATAGGAGCGGGTCTCGCAGCCATGGAGGCAGACATCTTTGCGCTACGGCAGCGCAGAGCCAACAAACTAGCGATTGCGAGATCGCCCATTACGCTCGAAAATAACTACGGCAAGTTGAGAGAGATGAACTGAGACGGTACTGAACAGTAGATGGCAGTATTAAAATTATCTATGTAAACAAACCTCATCACTTGAGAAGGTAGGTGATGCGGACGTCGTGGAAGACATTTTGTCCCGTAACGCTCGCCGTACTGTTGGGGGGGGGGAGGCGGTGGGGGGGAGATGTTCATGTTGCTGCAGTCTGCAATCTGGACGTTAGATGTCGCTAAAAGTTACACACTGTAGCTTTAAGCGGGGTTCTAGTTAAGCGGGGCTTAAACTGTGAGATTTTTTGTCCTCTTTTTCCATAGCCTGGGCGCCATTCCGAACTTAGTCCCGCCCACATCGTTTGAGGTTGGGAAGTTCGGTCTGGCATTGCTCAGTAGTAGCACGAGTATGCTAGCACAATATCTGGCGGGCCAATGAAATTGTCAGGGCGGGCTTTATACGATGATGGACAGATGATCAACAGTAACATAATCAACCACGTCACCAAAGCGCGCTTGGGTGACAACAACAATGGCTGCCGCTGGAGAGTTGAGGTGTGTAGATTCTGCTATTAGGTCTGTTCTAGAAGATATCGACAGCAAATTAATTTTAAAAGAGGAACAGAGAAACGCCATCAAGGCTCATCTTCTTATTCTAGGCGTGAAACTGCACGCTTTGATTTTTGTTGACAACAACTATGCGTTGCTTAACATACGTCACGCACTCCGTTGCTCTTATTGGTTGTAGGTCTGTCCAATTGAGTGCAGAGGCATTTTTTTTCCTGGTTCGTTCGAAACACGCCCCATAATCACAGCTCTATGGAGCAGCATCAGACTCATTCTGACTAGAATTGAGTCGGACTACGTCAGGCTAAACTTTCCAGTCATGCACTGGAAAAAATCGAAAGTCATTTTTTCTTGAAATAAGTACATTTGTTCTTGGATTGAGGAGGTAAAAAGACACAAAAGACAATTTACAATTAAAATAAGAAAACATAATTCATTGTCTTATTTCAAGTGCATTTTATCCAATTATCTCACTTTTAGAGTAAAAATACTCATTCCATTGGCAAACTATCTCATTTACCTACTCAAAATAAGGGTAAATACACTTGATTTAAGATATTTCTACTTATTTGTAGATAGTTTTTCCAGTGTGGAAAAAAATCGAAATCTAGACAAATCATTTTTTCTTAAAATAAGTAGATTTGTTCTTGGATTGAGGAGGTAAAAAGACACATTATGCCAATGGAAAAAGACAATTTACACTTCATATAAGAAAACACTATTGCATTGTCTTATTTCAAGTGCATATGATCTAATTATCTTATTTTAAGAGTGATAAATACTCATTTTATTGGCAAACTATCTCATTTACCCACTCAAATTAGGGCTCTATACACTTAATTTAAGAAATGTTTACTTATTTCTAGATCGATTTTCCAGTGTGTTGGATTCATAAATGTAGGTTTGCAAAAGAAGAACTGAAATACACAGTAATGGATAAAATTTTTGCAGAAGGAGAGACAGTTGAACCCGAGACTCAAACATACTGTCTCCCACTGGACCTCCTCCGCAGAGCGGTTTATTATCATAACATGACACATGGTTACAAACAGAGTATTGTTCTGACAGAACAACTGATCAGTTCATGAAGACAGAATGCTCCATCAGAATGACAAGGCAGGATGGTTTCCTGACTGAATCATGAGACAGGAGTGGAGCATCCCCTCGCACAAATGTTTTATAAGCACACATTAATTTTATAATCATCATTGAATAAACCAAACACAGTGTGCGATGGGGCGATAACTCCATAAAATCCACTGATCCACTGCTACTGATATGACATTCTCCTATCCTTAGAACAAAAAAAATAATAATAATAAAAAAGAAACTTTTTAGCATTTTCCATCTTGTAATTTCACTGTAATCCTGACATTACATCATTGCCCCTTAGCTGTCGGTGAGTGATGATAATCCTGTAGCAGCAATCTGCTAAAGTTCATTTAAAGTTTAACAGTCAGTCTGCTTGTCAAAACCTAGAACAAATAATGTTTGTCTATTCTATTAACATTTCTCTATCTGTATAACAGGTCTGTTTTGTATTTTCTTCTCAATTCAGAGGGCCCCATTCCTGTCTTTGCCTAGGGCCCCAAATTTCCTAAATCCGACCCTGAACAACACTGCAAAAAAGGAAAATCTATACAATATATATTGTGTGTATATATATATATATATATATATATATATATATATATATATATATATATATATATATATATATATATATATATATATATATATATATATATATATATATATCAGAATCAAGTTTATTGCCAAGTAGGTTTGCACTTACAAGGAATTTAACTTGGTGTAAATATATTATATATATTATATAGTATATATATATATATATATATATATATATATATATATATATTAGTGCTGTCAAAATTATCGCGTTATTATCGCGTTAACGCGAGGCCATTATAACGGCGATAATTTTTTTAACGTGAGATTAACGCTATGTGGTTTTATGGTAAAATTTTCCAAGTACATCCCGCTGCAGCCTGCGGGAAGGCGGGGCTATTTTCCCCCAGTCTATGCATTTCTCATAGGCTTCGAGAGCGGAGCTCCTCAAGGGAAAAAGACGCTCATACACTGGGTGACGCTAGTGCCTTTTCTTTAAGCCCCACCACCAACAAACAAGTTGAGTGTCTGGTAACTAGTAGCAACCTGAAATACACTGAGAAAACAGATTACTGAGGTGAAATGGAATCTGCTACGGCACTCTTGCTGTCTGTGTACGCCACAGGTCGGTATCGTGTGTGTGTGGGTGGGTGGGTGGGTGTGTGTGTGTTCTCATTTTTGTTAAGAGGCTAAAAAGTAACTTTCTAGAGCATAGACTACCTCCATCTAGTGATGTCGGTCTATTGATTTTGATGTATTGATTGAAAATTGTTCATTATTATCTTGGTTAATTAACATCTAATGTTAACTCTACTACATTTTATAGCAGTAGGGTAAAATGCTTGTCTTTGTTCAAAAGACTGTATTAACTGTAAAGACTGTCTTTTACATCAGCCTGTTTTCAGGGCCTTTTTTTTGGCTACATATTTGTTATTTTTTGCTACATGCCATCTTCTTGCCATATGTTTCTATGGCATAAATCAGTATCTGTGACCTGTTTTCATTTAAAAAAAAGAACATTGGCACAAACCTAGCCTGCATGTATTTTTTGTATGTCATCGAGAGTATTTAAATGATTTTCAATCAGAAAAAAAATTTGCGATTAAAATGCGATTAATCGCGAGTTAACTCAGGCATTGATGCGATTAATCGCGATTAAAAAAATGTAATCGATTGACAGCACTAATATATATATATATATATTATATATTATATATATATCTATATATTCGCTTAATTCTGTGACATTTCTGCTAAAATATTAATAAAAAAAAACGTTTTGAAGTTTTTGTCAAGTGTATTTTTCCCATACATTCACTACACCTAAATAATAAAATTAATTCTAGCTAAGAAAAACAGACTAGTTTTAAGCCTAAATGAACTGGTATCAAGTACATTTGCCTTGTTTTTAAGCCTGTTGTATGCTTGTTTTGAGCAATAATTGGTTAAAGGACATTTAATTCTAAGCAATAAAGACTAATAAATGAGAATAAATTGTTTAAAATAAGAGAAAAAATCTTAACAAGTAAAAGAAAAAATAGATTTTTCTACTTAATTTAAGTTTTTTTGGATGCTTACTACTTGGATATTATGTTCTTGTTTTAAGAAATCTTACCAAGTCTCATTTGCTTGCTGCACTGGCAGATTATTCTGCTCAAAATAAGCAATTATTCACTTAAAACACTATTTTTTTCTTATTTTTTAGAAGGCATTTTTAGTTGTGAAAAGACAGTATAAACAAATCTTAATTTTCTAAAATCACTCAATAATTTGTGGATTTTTCCCATGTCAACCTGCTGTTAGAGGATCACTGCTGCGGGCTTTCTTAGTTCCATAAAATAAATGATTGGAAAACAAAATGACCCCCGACATCTCCCCATAAATCCAAGGTTTGCCAATCAGTCCTTCATTCTCACCTTGTTTTAGACGATCTGACAGGTTATTCCAATAGAGACCCTCTGTTGCCACACAACAAAAACGATCTAGAAATAAGCAAACATTTCTTGAATTGAGTGTATTCACCCTTAATTTAAGTAGGTAAATTAGATAGTTTGCCAATGGATTTAGTATTTTTACTCTTAAAATAATAATTAGATAATATGCACTAGAAATAAGACAATATAATTGTGTTTTCTTATTTCAAATGTAAATTGTCTTGTTCCATTGGCAAAATGTCTCTTTGATCTCCTCAATTCAAGAACAAATACACTTATTTTAAGAACAAATGACTTATCCAGATTTTTTGCAGTGAGGTTATTCTAATACACTGGAAAAACAATCTAGAAATAAGTCAACATTTTTCAAATTATGTGCATTTACCCTTAATTTAAGTAGGTAAGTAAGACAGTTTGCCAATGGAATGAATGCTTTTACTCTTAGATATTGAAATAAAATGCACTTGAAATAAGACAATGCGATTGTGTTTTCTTATTTTAAATGTAATTTCTCTTGTTCCATTGGCAAAGTGGATCTTTTTTCTCCTCAATCCAAGAAAAATTGCACTTATTTTAAGAAATAATGACTTATCAAGATTTAGATTTTTTCCAGTGTAGCTGTAGAGACCCTCTGTTGCCACACTGGAAAAACGATCTGGAAAAGAGTAAAAATGTCTTAAATTCAGTGTATTTACTCTTAATTTGAGTAGGTAAATGACGTAGTTTGCCAATGGAATGAGTATTTTTTACTCTTAAAATAAGATAATTAGATAATAAGCACTTGAAATAAGACAATGCATTTGTGTTTTCTTATTTTAAATGTAAATTGTCTTGTTCCATTGACATAATGTCTCTTTTACCTCCTCAATACAAGAACAAATGCACTTATTTTATTTTTTTCCAGTGCAGAACACCGTTCTGCTTGTGTTTATGTTCATAATGCAACCTGATTGTCTCAGAGCTCCTCGAGTAAATCAGAAACACTTTAAAATCTTTTCCAAATCCAATCATTTCCTCCTCCTAACTTGGAGGGAGGGGGGGCAGCAACTTCTGTTGACTTTCTTGTTTACACAAACAGTCATTCAGCGACTGCATCGCAGCGACGCCCGGCCTGCGAGCACAAAGGGCTGCTGGCCGTGACCTATGTGGACTGAATGCTAACAGGGGCGAAGGAATGCGCTCCGCTGGGGCGAGCTGGACGGACACCCGCCCTCCGCTTTTCGGGGAAGCACTTAGAAACACAGTCAGAGTTGTTGACTCGCAGGTCCTCCTGGGATAAGAGATGGAGCCGGAGAGATGGGGGTGAAAATGAAGCACTCTGCCACCGACAGCCTCGATCAATGAAGGGCACTTATGAGAAGAATGCTCACTGCTTGTAAGGTCCTCTATGAATGCCCCAGCGTTGGTTTTTTTTCCTAATCCTGCGGTGTCTCTCCTTCACGGAGAGGACTCTTGATGGAATGTCCCTCCGCTTGACTTTTTACAAACAAAATGCGCAAACTGAGTTATTGAAATCAATTTTAAACGAAGCATTTCTTCCTTTGAACAAAACAAAAACTAAATCAGGCGCCGGCTCTGTTGTTAGGCTCAGGCGGTGATACTCCGCACTGCAGAGCAATCAAAGAAGCATTGATGTTCTGTTCCAACACCTTTACCAGGAAAATGGAGGCTTTGTCTGAGGCTCTTTGATTATTTCTCCTGCTAATGGCTGCACTTGTGTCAATAAAGTCTGATTATGGGCGTGAGAGGACTCTTTTTTTTTTTTTTGGTTTTGTTTACTGAGCTGCACTTTCAGCAGTTGCCACCCAGGACTATATTTGACTTCAGCTGGGCAAAAATGAAACTGCCCACAAGATTCCCAGATAGTCTGGCAGCATTTAACTGTAACCTTTGACCTCAGCGGGAGTGTTGGTAGACTGTGGGAACACAGTGGAGATGGTAAATTAGGGGGTCTAACCCTTTATCTGCAAAAATTAGCTCTCGTTGAGGGGGGGTTGGCGGAGGAAGAAAAGTGTTAACAGGATGAAGGACGGAAAGGAAAGAGGATTTAGATAAACAAACGACGGCTACGGCTCTGCAGAGACTTCGTTCGCTCATAATGGCCGATGATGTCACATTAATCTGAGGCTTTCAATGATTTATTGGAATCATTTGTTTTCAACAGTAGGATGAAAATTAATCTGCAATGGCTTCAATAAACAAGCATTTGTTGCATGGATTTGTAAGTTAGTTTAAATTTTCTGTTTGATATTCATACACCCATTAAATGCTGTGTTCACGCCCAACATCGAAGAGGCATCTTTCACACTTGTGCACATTGAAGTCACACGTGTGTCCAGACAGGCTTGACATCAAGCACAGATGCATCTGAAGCGAGTTCGCAGTTTCAGTGTACAAATGCAGATATAATGAGGAGGCTGGCTTTGCTTTATTTGTTACGATGAGTCGAAAAAAACATCTTAAGATCATGGGCGGTTCTAGACAAGGGCCAACGGGGGCCAGGGCCCCTGTAGATCAAAGATCATAAGTGGTATTGAGACAGGATCCCACACTGGAAAAACAATTTAGAAATAAGTAAAAAAAAAATCTTAAATTAAGTGTAATTAACCTTAATTTGAGTAGTAATGAGTATTTTTACTCTTAAAATAAGATATTTAGACCAAATGCACTTGAAATAAGACAATGCAGTTGTTTTTTTTCTTATTTTAAATGTAAATTGTCTTGTTCCATTGGCAAAATGTCTCTTTTATCTCCTCAATCCAAGATCAAATGCACTTACTTTAAGAAAAAAGTAACTTATCTAGATTTCGATTTTTTTCCAGTGCAGTTTTCATCTGCTAAATGATTTTTTTTTCCAAAACAAATGTAAAAAAAAAAAATACTCTACTTTTTACAGCAAATTTTAACAGTTTTTCTTAAATTCTAATTCAGATTTTATAGAAAACTGTAATTTCAACTTAAATTAAGTAAAAAAAAAAAAGTAAATTCTGAATGTATATTGACCTATTAAGACATTTAGAATTTTTGCTCTCTTAATTTATTTGAATCCCTTGGCCTGTTTTTTTTATTTCATGCTTTTCTGGGCCCCCATGAAAACACGCTGGCCCCCTCCTGGCCCCCCTGGTACATTTGGTCTAGAACCGCCACTGCTTAAGATGCTATTAAACAATAATCGGTAGCTTTTCTGAGAAGCAAACCTCCGCATACAGGTGGGGGAGCCGTCACCTGGATTCCCCACTGCACCTAAATATAGTTACTGTTTTTAGGTAGAAACTGAAAATGAAATTATATAAGTTAAAATATGGTTAGTTAACAAGTTTTGACATTTTACGTTAAACTGTTTAGCCAATGTCCAGGAAAAAGATATTTCCATGAAGTGCTCAGAGCAACTTCTATTTCTATCTTTACATTAAAGGCACACTATGCAACATTTTTCAGTTAATTAATGTGTTCCATAACGTTTTGGATGATTAGATTAGTCATTTCAGGTCGAACAAAGGTTTTCTCGGCCGCCCTGGTGGTCTGTAGGGGAAATACCGTACTTGCAATTGCAGGAGCCCTCGGCCCGCACCCACAGGCTCAGAAGTCTCGTGCATCTCGAGAGTCGGTCTTGCTTTACGGCGAGAACTGCTACACGCCCCCAGTGAAAGGCATGCTCGTTGCTAGCGCAGTGGCGATATTTGTGCAGTTATCATGGCGGAACCAGCGAGAAAATAGCGAAAGTCGGATAAATGTATGGGAAACTCCAACTTGGCTAACTACAATCTTTGCTATTTAGACACATGCATAACAAATAATGTATAAAAACATGCTAAATTTTCAAACTCGAAAATTGGAACAAAATAGTCACTTACCGCAGTAGACGTGGTGATTCGTTGCGTTCGCCTGTCTGCTAAGCTCAAAACAACCGCGCCTGGCTTGACGGAGAAACCAGGAGAACAGCTGAGCGTATTTACGACTGTGCACTTTTACTCTCGCCCTCTGGGGGGAGCCTCGCTGGAAAATCAACACCGGTTGCATAGTATACCTTTAAAAATTATTCTCTCATGGCTTTTGATGTGAACCTAAAGTAGAAAGTTCTACAAATTTGATAGAAATATAAAACATTACCCGGTCATAAGTATTCAGACCCTTTGCGGGTACGCTAATATTTACCTCATGCTGTCCATTTTTTCTGACTCTCATTGGGACGGTTCTGCTTCTTCACTGTGTATAATTAAACAGTTTGGGTTTGATTAGGAAAGCCATGCACCTGTTTTTATAAAACCTTATGGATTATAGTGTATGTCAGAGCAAAGGAAACAGCCCAAAGAGCTCAGAGAATGCAGCATTTAAGGTTCCTAAGAGCAGAGGGACGTCCGTAATCCCTAAATGGAAGAAGTTTGGGAGGATCAGAACTCTTCCTGGACCTGGCCGTCCAGCCAAACTGGACAATTGAAGGAGAAGAGCAGACTTTGATGAAATAGGTTAAGAGGAACCCAAATATCACTGTGACTGAGCTGCAGAGATGTGGTAGAGAGATGGAAGAAAGTTCCGGAAAGTCAACTATCACGCAGTCCTCCACCAGTCAGGGATTTATGGCAGAATGGCCCAATGGAAGCCTCTCCTCAGTAAAACATGAAAGCCCCCATAGAGTTTGCCAGGAAACACATAAAGGACTTCCAGACTATGAGAACTAAGATTCTCTGGTTTGATGAGACCAAGACTGAGCTTTTTGGCCTTAATTTGTGGAGAAAACCAGACAACGCTCAACACCTGTCCAGCACCACAGAATCAGAATCAAGTTGCCAAGTAGGTTTGCACTTATAAGGAATTTGACTTGGTGTCAACTACAATGAAACATGGTAGAGGCAGTATCATGCTATGGGGGTGTTTGTCTAGCCTCGTGAGACCATCCTGATCACGAGAGCTTTCAAGATTTCGCTCGCTAATCAGTCTGGAGACTCTCCGTTAAAGGAAATTTGGAGCCGTTCACCAAACGAACATCCAATCAGCGTTGGCTTTGAGGCGGGTTGAGGTGTGACGCAACGAGAAGTGCGACAGTTCAGTCTAAAGAACATGGCGGCTTCAGCCGATGAAACTAGCGTTAGCGTGGCTATTGAGCAAGTTTTATGGGAATTACAGAGTATTTCTTCACTGAAAGAAGAGCAAAACACTGCTCTGGAGGCTTTATCAGAGGAAAAGATGTTTTTGCTCTTCTCCCGACTGGTTTCGGCAAGAGTTTGATCTATCAATTGGCTCCTCTTCGTCGTCGCTCTGTTAGTACGTCATATGCTTCGTTGATCTGATTGGTTTATTTGGCTCGTCTATCACCTGCATAGGCCAATCAGTTAACCAGTATTTTTCACCCCTTCCCAAAATTACTTCAACGGACGGTTTCCAGATGGATATGCAGAGCAAATCCATCTGGCGGAGTCAGGTTAGTGTTTGTCAGCTGCAGGGACAGAACAACTGTTTGCAATAGAAGGAAAATGAATGTGGCGAAGTACAGAGCTGAGGACCACAGACTGGACAGAAGGTTCACCTTCCAACAAGAGAACGATGGCAAAATAACAAAGGAACATCTCCATCCAGAGACCAGACCTAAACCCAACTTAGCCCACTTAGTTCACCATTCAACCAATCAGAACTGGAGCGGATCTATAAAGAAGAACAGCAGAGGATCCAGATATCAACATGTGAAAAACTCCCGCATCACATCAAGGAAAACTCGGGGCTCAAAAAGCTCCAAAGCTTCTAGTCGATGCTGAGAAAAGGGTCTGGATACTTCTAAAAAAAGGTTATATGTCAGTTTTTACTTTTTTAACTCTACATTTCTCTTTGTTATTGTGTGGTGAGGGCAAATTAATGCAGAAGGAAGTGAACAATTTTGATTTTAATTCCCACAATGAAAGAAACTAGGAGAAACATGCAAAAGTACAAATATATAACAAAATAACAGCTGTTAGATGCATTGAAATAAGACAACGCAATTGTGTTTTCTTATTTTAAATCTAAATTGTCTTTTTCCATTGGCAAAATGTCTCTTTTGTCTCCTCAATTCAAGAACAAATGCACTTATTTTAAGAAAAAATGACTTATCTAGATTTTTGTTTTTTTGCAGTGTGTTGCATTTATTGGAGCCACTTCTACATCGAACACCAATGGCGCGACACAAGGAGTTATTTCCGTGTTATCTGTATATACACCGCAAAAAATTTTAATCTCAATAAGTCTTTTTTTCTTTAAAAAAAAGTGCATTTTTCTTAAATTTAAGAAGGAACTGAGACACGTTGCCAATGGAACAAGACAATTTACATTTACAATAAGAACAAACAATTATAGTGTCTTATTTCAGGTGCATATTATCTAATTATCTTATTTTAAGAGTAAAAAATACTCGTTCCTTTGGCAAATCATCTTATTGACCTGCTGAAATTAAGTGTATTTACCCTTAATTTTTACTCATTTTCAGATTGTTTTTGCAGTGTAGAGGTGCGTTCAGGAGGCAGCGATGCAAAGGATGCATTTTTAGCAATGTGAACGAGGGCAGAGAGAGAGCAGCCAAATTTGGTGGAGCTGAACATTCGCGTCTAATCAGCCAATCAGGGACTGGATGATGTTGTAGCTCAGAAACGAGGAAATAAAGTTTATTTTAATCAAAATTGAAGATAGAAAGAAAAATTGCCATTGGATGTAATAGAGAATACTCTTTAAAGATTTGTTGATGGCTTTTAAAAATCAGTAACTAAAGAAAAGGTGATATGTCAGTTTTTACTTTTTTAACTCTACATTTCTCTTTGTTATTGTGTGGTGAGGGCAAATTAATGCAGAAGGAAGTGAACAATTTTGATTTTAATTCCCACAATGAAAGAAACTAGGAGAAACATGCAAAAGTACAAATATATAACAAAATAACAGCTGTTAGATGCATTGAAATAAGACAACGCAATTGTGTTTTCTTATTTTAAATCTAAATTGTCTTTTTCCATTGGCAAAATGTCTCTTTTGTCTCCTCAATTCAAGAACAAATGCACTTATTTTAAGAAAAAATGACTTATCTAGATTTTTGTTTTTTTGCAGTGTGTTGCATTTATTGGAGCCACTTCTACATCGAACACCAATGGCGCGACACAAGGAGTTATTTCCGTGTTATCTGTATATACACCGCAAAAAATTTTAATCTCAATAAGTCTTTTTTTCTTTAAAAAAAAGTGCATTTTTCTTAAATTTAAGAAGGAACTGAGACACGTTGCCAATGGAACAAGACAATTTACATTTACAATAAGAACAAACAATTATAGTGTCTTATTTCAGGTGCATATTATCTAATTATCTTATTTTAAGAGTAAAAAATACTCGTTCCTTTGGCAAATCATCTTATTGACCTGCTGAAATTAAGTGTATTTACCCTTAATTTTTACTCATTTTCAGATTGTTTTTGCAGTGTAGAGGTGCGTTCAGGAGGCAGCGATGCAAAGGATGCATTTTTAGCAATGTGAACGAGGGCAGAGAGAGAGCAGCCAAATTTGGTGGAGCTGAACATTCGCGTCTAATCAGCCAATCAGGGACTGGATGATGTTGTAGCTCAGAAACGAGGAAATAAAGTTTATTTTAATCAAAATTGAAGATAGAAAGAAAAATTGCCATTGGATGTAATAGAGAATACTCTTTAAAGATTTGTTGATGGCTTTTAAAAATCAGTAACTAAAGAAAAGGTGATATGTCAGTTTTTACTTTTTTAACTCTACATTTCTCTTTGTTATTGTGTGGTGAGGGCAAATTAATGCAGAAGGAAGTGAACAATTTTGATTTTAATTCCCACAATGAAAGAAACTAGGAGAAACATGCAAAAGTACAAATATATAACAAAATAACAGCTGTTAGATGCATTGAAATAAGACAACGCAATTGTGTTTTCTTATTTTAAATCTAAATTGTCTTTTTCCATTGGCAAAATGTCTCTTTTGTCTCCTCAATTCAAGAACAAATGCACTTATTTTAAGAAAAAATGACTTATCTAGATTTTTGTTTTTTTGCAGTGTGTTGCATTTATTGGAGCCACTTCTACATCGAACACCAATGGCGCGACACAAGGAGTTATTTCCGTGTTATCTGTATATACACCGCAAAAAATTTTAATCTCAATAAGTCTTTTTTTCTTTAAAAAAAAGTGCATTTTTCTTAAATTTAAGAAGGAACTGAGACACGTTGCCAATGGAACAAGACAATTTACATTTACAATAAGAACAAACAATTATAGTGTCTTATTTCAGGTGCATATTATCTAATTATCTTATTTTAAGAGTAAAAAATACTCGTTCCTTTGGCAAATCATCTTATTGACCTGCTGAAATTAAGTGTATTTACCCTTAATTTTTACTCATTTTCAGATTGTTTTTGCAGTGTAGAGGTGCGTTCAGGAGGCAGCGATGCAAAGGATGCATTTTTAGCAATGTGAACGAGGGCAGAGAGAGAGCAGCCAAATTTGGTGGAGCTGAACATTCGCGTCTAATCAGCCAATCAGGGACTGGATGATGTTGTAGCTCAGAAACGAGGAAATAAAGTTTATTTTAATCAAAATTGAAGATAGAAAGAAAAATTGCCATTGGATGTAATAGAGAATACTCTTTAAAGATTTGTTGATGGCTTTTAAAAATCAGTAACTAAAGAAAAGGTGATATGTCAGTTTTTACTTTTTTAACTCTACATTTCTCTTTGTTATTGTGTGGTGAGGGCAAATTAATGCAGAAGGAAGTGAACAATTTTGATTTTAATTCCCACAATGAAAGAAACTAGGAGAAACATGCAAAAGTACAAATATATAACAAAATAACAGCTGTTAGATGCAAAAAGAGCTTACTAAAAATAACTTTGCTGTGTAGTGACCGTTTTTGGCTATAATGTAATGAACATATATATATATGTGTATGGAGGGTTTCAAACAGAAAAAAATGGTGGATCATGTTGTACACTGCAAAAATGATCTCAAAATGAGTAAAAATGTCTTTAATTAAAGGTATTTACCGTTAATTTGAGCAGGTAAATAAGATGATTTGCCAATGGATTGAGTATTTTTACTCTTCAAATAAGGTATCTAGATAAAATGCCCTTGAAATAAGACAATGCAATAGTTTTTTCTTATTTTAAGGGTAAATTGTCTTGTTCCATTGGCAAAGGGTCTCACTTAAATCCTTAATTCAAGAAAAAATGCACTTATTTTAAGAAGAAACTTTTTATTTAGATTTCATTTCTTTGCAGCGTAGGATTTTTGAACCGTGGGCCGTGAGGATGATCCCCGTCCACTACAGCTACAAACAACAACTGGCAGCACCTGTTAACAGATAATTTATCTCTGAACCTTCAGTTTAAACGCTGCTAATTAGAATAAAAACAATTATCCTTCTTGTAAGAAATCATCTCTGCAAACTGGAGCTGATCCTGCTTCATATTAGTGGAATAACTTGATATTGACTCAAATCTGTTCTATTAATTACCTGTTTGACCCTCCCTCAGTCACCCTGACCCCCGCTGTGACCCCCACCCACACACCCCCAGCCATCTGCCTGCTGACAGGTGAAGACCCCCCCCCCCCCCCCCACAGAAACAAACTATGGCTGCTGCAACTGTTTACACACTGGAGTGTTTGTGCTTGCACAAGGAGTGTTAATGCTAATGAATGCGTGTTTGGAGGGGTTGTTTTTTGCAATGACCTCCCATGGGGGTGGGGGGGGTTGGGGGTTCTCACACCAAACAAAAAGGTAAAAAGAAAACTAAGCAATTAGCGAGAGTTTGTTAAAAAAAAAGCAACACAAATCCTCCCAAACAGGTTCTGCTTCCTTTGGAGTCAACATGTGGAGCCACATGTTCAAACATACGGGAGTTTTTAAAAACTTTAGTTTTCTCCTGTCTTCAAACTGACTCCTGCTTTTGATTACATGAAATCACAAAAGAAAAAACACGCAGAAATCCTGGAGCTTAAAATCAATCAAGCTGATCCCAATATGATTTAAACCGAGATAAAGTTCCAGTTTCAGCTTAAGGATCCCGAACAAACTCAGTTTTCAAATAAATGCTTCAGTCTCATCAAATTACATTTCAGCTTCAATACAGGAACTAATACTGATCAGTAAAAACTATATAGACACTCATTTTTTCTTAAAATAAATGCTTTGTTCTTGAATTAAGGAGGTAAAATACACATTTCCCCAATGGAACAAGACATCACTGCAAAAACTATCTAGAAATAAGTCAAAATGTCTTAAATAAAGTGCATTTACCCTTAATTTGAGCAGAAAAATAAGATGCTTTGCCAATGGAATGAGGATTTTTACTCTCAGAATAAGGAAATTAGATGATATACACTTGAAAAAAGACAATGAAACAGGGTTTTTCTTATTTTAAATGTAAATTGTCTTGTTCCAATGGCAAATAGTTTCACTTACCTCCTCAATTCAACAAAAATTGCATTTGTTTTAGGAAAAAATGACTTATCTAGATTTAGATTTTTTTTCCAGTGAAGGCAGCTCGGTGTTTTAATCCCACGCTTGAAACACAATCTAGAAATAAATAAATTAAGTGTATTTACCATTAATTTTAGTAGGTGAATGAGATGATCTTTCAATGGAATGAGTATTTTTACTCTTAAAATAAGATAATTAGATAATATGCATTTGAAATAAGACAATACAATTGTGTTTTCTTATTTTAAATGTAAATTGTCTTGTTCCAATTGGGAAAATGTCTCTTTTACCTTTTGAATTCAAGAACAAATGCACTTATTTTAAGATAAAAATGACTTATCTAGATTTAGATTTTTTTCCAGTGTACACTGCAAAAAATGTAAATCTAAATAAGTAATTTTTTTCTTCAATTAAGGAGGTAAGTGAGACACTTTGCCAATGGATCAAGAAAATGTACATTTAAAATAAGACAAAATAACCACATTGTCTTATTTCAAATGCATATTATCTAATTATCTTGTTCTAAGAGTAAAAATACTCATTCCATTGGCAAACGATCTTATTTACCTGCTCAAATTAAGAGTAAATTCCCTTAATATAGGAATTTCTTTTGCAGTGTAAATGTAAATTGTCTTGTTCCATTAGGAAAATGTCTCTTTTACACTGCAAAAATGATTTAGAAATAAGTAAAAATGTCTTAAATTAAGTGTATTTACCCTTAATTTGAGTAGGTAAATGAGATAGTTTGCCAATGGAATGAGGATCTCTACTCTTAAAATAAGGTAATTAGATAATATGCACTTGAAATAAGACAATTAAATAGTCTTTTTCTGATTTTAAGTGTAAATTGTCTTGTCACATTGGCAAAGTGTCTCACTTAGTTCCTCAATTCATGAAAAAATGCACTTATTTTAAGAAAAAATGACTTATTTAGATCTTGATTTTTTCCAGTGTACCTCCTCAATGCAAGAACAAATGCACTTATTTGATTAAAAAATGAATTATCTAGATTTTGATTTTTTCCAGTGCAAACAGACAATTTATTGTCGCATTTATTGGAGCCACTTCTACATCGAACACCAACGTGTAATTTCCATGTTATCTGTATTTACACCGAAATAAATTTCTATCTCAATAAGTCATTTTTTCTTAAAATAAGTGCATTTTTCTTAAATTTAGGAGGCAACAGAGACACATTGCCAATGGAACAAGACAATTTACATTTACAATAAGAACAAACAATTATAGTGTCTTATTTCAAGTGCATATTATCTAATTATCTTATTTTAAGAGTAAAAATACTCATTCCTTTGGCAAATCATCTTATTGACCGGCTAAAATTAAGTGTATTTACCCTTAATTTTTACTAATTTTCAGATTGTTTTTGCAGTGTAGAGGTGCGTTCAGGAGGCAGCGATGCAAAGGATGCATTTCTAGCAATGTGAACGAGGGCAGAGAGAGAGCAGCCAAATTTGGTGAAGCTGAACATTCGCGTCTAATCAGCCAATCAGGGACTGGATGATGTTGTAGCTCAGAAACGAGGAAATAAAGTTTATTTTAATCAAAATTGAAGATAGAAAGAAAAATTGCCATTGGATGTAATACTCTTTAAAGATTTGTTGATGGCTTTTAAGACTCAGTAACTAAAGAAAAGGTGACATTATGGGGTATTAACCCGTCCTGCTATTTATTATATGGACTCCATCATTTTCTCCTCCTTCCACTGCAGATCTTCATCTTCTCTGAATAGAAACATTATCTTTTTTTATTGAATAGTGCTCAACAAACAATAAACAGCAGAGGTCACGTTCTGTGGCTTGGAGCAGCGCGACCTCTGACCTTTTCACATACAGCTCAGGCATGGAAGAGCCTATAAAGCAAGCGAACGGAGGAGGTTTCCATGTTAAGTAGTTATCGATCTGTTTCTTCCTGCGGTACGGCTCCAGATGAGCCGAACCCAGAGGGAGCTGTGCCAACGCCCGCACCTCAACCACACAGCCATCTTTGTTTTCCTCCCATACTTTACAAACATCCATCGGAATCGAGACAGTAAACATTTAGAAGCTCCGGAAACCAGTTAACGTTTATCCATGTGGTCTGAGCAGGATTCTTTATCAAACTTTCATTTTTATCTCAGAGTTATGGAGGTTACTGTGATCCTACTGCTGGTCCTCTCTGGGTTTCCCTACCTTCACCTACAGCCACATACAGGACTTTATCTGTTTCTAAAGATTATATTTAGTTAAATAGAAGTTAAAGTTTCTGCTCCAAGCAGCCCGACTTTTCTAAGAACATGTTGAGCTATTTTCTTGGAAAAACGATCTATAAATAAGTAAAAATGTCTTAAATTAAGTGTATTTACCCTTAATTTGAGTAGGTAAATGAGATAGTTTGCCAATGGAATGAGTATTTATACTCTTAAAATAAGATATTTAGATAACATTCACTTGAAATAAAGCGATGCAATTGTGTTTTCCTATTTTGAATGCAAATTGTCTTGTTTCATTGGCAAAATGTCTCTTTTACCTTCTCAATTCAAGGACAAATGCACTTATTTTAAGAAAAAATGACTTATCTAGATGTAGATTTTTTCCAGTGTTTTCAGACTGTTTGCAGGATAAATCCAGCTTTTATATGAAGCTCTCTGACATTTCAGTAAATTTTTTGTTTTTCTTAATCAAAAAAATGTTTTAAAAGTAACTTTTCACTTAGATTTTATTCCTTCCTTTTTTCATTTTTTTGCATTTCATTTTTGCAGATAACTTCTCTTTCCTTGAAGCCCTGTTCAAACGCTGGCTCTTAACCAGTACAGCTGTTGCACCAATAGAAACCATCTTTGCTTCTCAGTCCAAACGAAAGCCTTGAAGTTTTCTTTAGTTGTAAAAAAAAAAAAAAAAACATAAAAAAAGAATGAACTGCAAAAGTTAAATCTGATAAAACAGCAAAGCTACTCTGAAATTTTCTTTTTTGATTAAGAAGATTGTCAAAGATTATTTCTGTTTAGCATTTCTTTTTAAAACTTTCCTTTTGTGCATTTTTTTCCCCTTGCAACAAAATTTGTTCAATAAAATAAGAGCAGGTACCAGTATTGGTTCACATTCAGACGCTGTCAGAGATACGCTTTAATAATTTACAGTAAGAAGAGCAGTGAGAGGTGTCTCTACGTAGGAAATATGTAAAAATAATAAACCCTTTTCCTTAAAACATATTCTTAATATCTGTCTTTGTATTTGTGTTTTATATTAAGAAAAAGACGATAATGTACACTGCAAAAACAATCTAGATATAAGTAAAAATTCCTTAAATCAAGTGTATTTTACCTTAATTTTAGCAGGTAAATGGGATGATTTGCCAATGGAATCAGTATTTTTACTCTTAAAATAAGATAACTAGATAATATGCACCTGGAATAAGACAAAGCGATTGCTTTCTTATTTTAAATGTAAATTGTCTTGTTCCATTGGCAAAATGTTTCACTTACCTCCTCAATTCAAGAACAAATGTATTTAGTTCAGGAACAAATTACTTTTAGATTTAAATTTTAGATTTAAATTTTTTGCAGTGTGTGAGAATGTTAAAGATGTCGAGGGTTGTTAATATTTTTAAGATGTACTATACACTGAAAAAACATCTAGAAATAAGTAAAAAATGTCTTAAATTAAGTGTATTTACCCTTTATTTGAGCTGGTAAATAAGATGATCTGCCAATGGAATTAGCGTCTTTACTCCTAAAATAAGATAATTAGATAATATACGCTTGAAATAAGACAAAGCGATTGTTTTTTTCTTATTTTAAATGTAAATTGTCTTGTTCCATTGGCAAAATGTCGCACTTACCTCCTCAATTCAAGAAAAAAATCACTTAATTGGAGCAAAAATGACTTATTTAGATTTACTTTTTTTGCAGTGTAAGAAAATTAGATAATAATTATTTGGAGTAAGACAATGCGGTTACTTTTTCTTATTTTAAAGTAAATTGTCTCTCACGTACGGTGGCTGAGAAGTGCAAAACACATTTACAATTCAAAAACACATTAACAAATAAAAAACAAAATAACAATTGAAGAAACAAAATTATATTTTATGAAACAAATGTATTTTTGAAAAAAAAGGTTAAAATTTTTAAAAACAAATTTACATTTCAAATAAGTTAGATTTTAGGTGAGAGAAAGTTTCATTTTAGAGAAAAAAAATACATTATAGGGAAACAAATTTACATTTTAAAAAAAATTGACCGTTCGGAAACACTTGTTTTTGGCTATGTAACTGTGTTTTGCCGCTTGCAGTTTTGTCTTTGCACTTGTTTGTTTCCAAACGGTCAATTTTTTTTTAGATGTAAATTTGTTTCCCTATAATTTTTTTTCCTCTAAAATGAAACTTTCTTTCACCTAAAATCTAACTTATTTAAAATGTACATTTGTTAGCTAAAATGTAAATTTGTTTTTAAAAATTTTAATTGAAAAAAAAAAATACATTTGTTTCATAAAATATAATTTTGTTTCTTCAAATGTTATTTTGTTTTTTTTATTTGTTAATGTGTTTTTAAATTGTAAATGTGTTTTGCACTTCTCAGCCACCGTACTCACGGACCTCCTAAATTCAAGAAAAATTTTAATTATTTTAAGAAAAAAATGACTTACTGAGATCTAATTTTTTTGCAGTGTAGATGAACATCTAGACTCCAAGAAGGAAAGTTTTAATAAATCAGAGGCGGATATTGACATTTGGGCAGTTCTGTACATCTAAATCTGGCCCATTTTGCAGTTTTAAAGTTTTATTTTACTTCATACCCTGGAAAAAAATCTAAATCTAGATAAGTCATTTTTTCCTAAAACAAGTGCGATTTTTGTTGAATTGAGGAGGTAAGTCAAACTATTTGCCTTTGGAACAAGACAATTTACATTTAAAATAAGAAAAACCCTATTTCATTGTCTTATTTCAAGTGTATATTATCTAATTTCCTTATTCTGAGAGTAAAAATCCTCATTCTATTGGCAAATCATCTTATTTTTCTGCTCAAATTAAGGGTAAATGCCTTTTATTTAAGACATTTTGACTTATTTCTAGCTCGTTTTTGCAGTGTATCTGTAGTTTTTATATTTGTTGGTTTAATCCAGTCGTTTTAGAGCCTGAGTGAAGCAGCAACCTGCCTGTCTGTCACAGACTGGTGAATTATGAATGGATTGAGGAGATCCTCCCTGATTGGTATGCCAAACAGCGCAGCAGCCAGCACTGCTGTACAATGAAAACACCAGCATTCCTTCACTGGTGGACATTCCTTTCAGAAAGGCTGCAGAACATCCTGCCGCTCAGAAAACGCCCCCCCCTGCTGCGACCATTGAGCCGATACCCTCCCTGCGGCGGGTTTCCATGATAGACTTCCAATAAATTAAGATTTTCATCGTTTCTTGGAACTTGGTCAAGGACGACTTTTTATTTGCTTCACAGATGTGCACTGCAAAAAATATGAATCTAGATAAGTCATTTTTTTCTTAAAATAAGTGCATTTGTTCTTGAATTGAGGAGATAAAAGAGACATTTTGCCAATGGAACAAGACAATTTACACTTAAAATAAGAAAACACAATTGCATTGTCTTATTTCAAGTGCATATTATCTAATTATCTTATTTTAAGAGTAAAAATACTCATTCCATTGGCAAACTATCTCATTTATCTACTCAAATTAAGGGTAAATACATAATTTAAGAAATGTTTACTTATTAGATCGTTTTTGCAGTGTACTGTCGCTGCTTTCCGTTCAGGAACCTCTATGAGCACTGGAAAAACAATCTAGAAATAAGTTAAAATTTCCTAAATTGAGTGTATTTTCCCTTAATTTGAATAGGTAAATACGATAGTTTGCCAATGGAATGAGTATTTATACTCTTAAAATAATATAATTAGATTATATGCACTTGGAATAAGACAATGCAGTTGTGTTTTCTTATTTTAAGTATAAATTGTCTTGTTCCATTGGCAAAATGTCTCTTTTACCTCCTCAATCCAAGACAAAATCCACTTATTTTAAGAAAAAATGACTCATCTAGATTTCAATTTTTTCCAGTGAGAGGCTCTTTATACACTGCAAAAAATGGAAATCTAAATGAGTAATTTTTGCTTGAATTAAGAGCATTTTTTCTTAAAATGAGGAGTTAAGTGGAATACTTTGCCAATGGAACTAGACAATTTACATTTAAAATAAGAAATTTTTTTTGCTATGTCTTATTTCAAGTGCATATTAACTAATTATCTAATTTTAAGAGTAAAAATACTCATTCTATTGGCAAATCATCTTATTTATCTGCTTAAATTAAGGGTAAATACACTTAATTTAAGATATTTTTTACTTATTTCTGATGGTTTTTGCAGTGTAGGACTCCTGCCTGTAGCTCCTCTGCTCCCCCCTGGCTGCTCTGGGCTCCTGTTTGGTGGGTTTCTGGAGCCGTGTGGAGACAAATTTTCTAAATCTAACCAGAAATCTCTATTAAAGTGCATCTCCGACCTGCGTGGCCTCCCTATGGGGGGCCACTGGTCACACTGATCATTTTGATTGTAGATTTGGTTATATACTATATGCTGGGTTTTTTTCCAGCACCATGTTTCTTGTTGGGAGTGGAGGCATAGTGGTTAGGGCATAGAGCTTGGAATCCTGAGGTTCTGAGTTCGAGCCCCACTCCCACAGACTGCCACTCTGGGTCCCTGAGCAAGACCCTTAACCCCACACTGCTCCCCGGGCGCCGCCCAATGGCAGCCCACTGCTGCCCAAGGGGAGGGGTTAAATGCAGAGAGTTCATTTCTTCAATGTGAGATCAGTACATTTCAGTTATTATTATTATTTAAAGTTGTGAAAGTCAACTAAATTTCAACTTTATAATTATCAAATAGTTGAAATTTATTTTGCATGAAGAGGTGAATTTGTAATGTTCACCGAAGGCCAGCAGCAAACATCAGGTTTCTCCCAATGAAGATGTCATGATCTGGCCTGTTTGCTCCTTCATTAGTAATCCCTTTCACCTGTCGTTTTCCCTCCCTGCCTCAATTATAATTTATTCCTCTCACCTGTTTCCTCTGGTTTATATTCAGTTCAGCCTGAGCATTCAGGACCAGATCATTATTTGTTTTCTGTCGGTTAAGTTTATTTTCTTGGTTCATGTCCTGGATCCTGGCAGCCAGTGGAAAGAGGGTATTAGTGTTTGTCTCGTCTCCTGATCGTCCACTGTTCCTCCCCCGCGGAGTCCTCTGGGTTTTTGGCTCATTATGTGGGGAGGTTCAGTTTTTATCCAAGTAAGCCTGGTTTTAGGGAGGAGACCAGTTTAAAGTCCTGCATCAAGATCTGGTTCCACGTCCTGTCTCGGCTACCCTCTTCCACAGCTCCGCTTTTGTTTTGTTTGTTTATTTAATAAATGTTTTGAACTTTCCTACTGACTGTCTCTCTTTGAATACTGGGTCCCTCTGTCCTCGTTTCATGACAGAAGAGTCATTAATGTTGTTAATGAAAGGGCAGTTCAGAAAACCAGCTTTATTTTCGTAATTCCTAACAAAAATCAGACAATCCCAGCAGCAAACATTGTTGTTTAATAGAAGATTTCTCCCCCTGCAGACGTGGAAAGTGGTCATGTGATCACCTCGTCTGAATCCTGCCTCTTGGAGTCTCTCCTGCACCAACAAAGCAGAACAACCTGCAGGCTGGCGTTCCCGAGGACCCACTGCTGAAACGTCCACCCATGTAGCAGCAATAAAGACACCAACAGCCTCATTATTAAAGCTATTCGGGCTGCTCGGAAAATGACTCATTTTCGACGACTTTATCAGGCACAGCTGTTTAAGCAGCACAATGAGACAGGTGGTGGATGTGCTTACTGTCCCTGGATTCTTGGTTAATTTCATCCTTTGACTCTAAAAACAGTGGAACACCTCGCCAATTATACCACAAACCGGCGGATAGTGTGACTGGGATTCGGTCAATCCGCCGTTAAACAGTTTCCCACCAAACCACCAACGACATCCAGCCAATTCCTGCAGAAATCCAGCTTTAATTTAGCAAATAATTCTACTTGTGTTGCTGCTTCTCATCCTCAGCTTGATGCTTTCCAGTAACATTATTGTTACTGGAAAGCATTTTATATATACATATATATATATATATATGATTCCATTAGCACAGTTATAGATGGCAGCTCTGTGTTGAGAAATCAGCACAGCTGACTGTTCATCAGCTTGCTTGATTAGAAAAATACAACCTAAAAAGTTGTAAAATATGAAAATAATAAAGAATATGAAGTAAGTTGATAGTTGAAGGTGTTTTTAACGTTTGACAATTAATGACTTCATTTTAGATCTTTTTCCTTCCAGGTCTTTTTAGTGGCAGCCAGCTGCAAGTTTATTTTACAGGGAAAACATGTGAAAGCATTGATACGACCTAAAGGTCCTTTCTGTTTGCTGCTCATTTGCTTTTGGCTAAACCTTTAAAGAAACTACATCAATTAAAATAAATATTCGTTCAACATCAGAGGAGTAACTGTTCCTGTATCATCATTCACTGAAATTCAATCTGCAACAACCCAAACATGGCGACCTTTGTGGAGCTGATTGCAGCTCCTGTAGTGAAGCCAGACTCTCTGACAGGCCAGGCCAGTATTTACCCTAACAGAGGGGAGAGGAAGCGAGGGACACTGGTTTCAACACACTGGGAGCAGAAGTAAAACCGGGCTTCACTGGTTCAATTTTATAACAACCGGATCCAGCTTAAGACTCTCCGGTCCTCAGATTATTTCCCGAATAGTCTGAGGTTGAATCACAACGCTTTTTGGCCTGTGTGGGACAGGCCGTTACTGAGAACTTCCACATTGATGCATTTCTGCCCTGAATCTCTGCTGTATATAACCCCTTAAGGCCTGAGGATCTTAGGGGCAAATTCTGACGGAAATTACATCTGCGAATGAAAGCAAGTACAGCTCAGAAACTATAGCCTCGTGAAACCATCCTGATCTCACGAGCTTTCAGGGTTTCACTCGCAGATCAGTCTGGAGACTCTACGTTAAAGAAAATTTGGAGCCGTTCACCAAACGAACGTCCAATCAGTGTTGGCTTTGAGGTGGGTTGAGGTGTGACGCAACGAGAAGCGCCACAGTTCAGTCTAAAGAACATGGATGAAACTAGCGTTAGCGTGGCTATCGAGCAAGTTTTATCCGAATTACAGAGTATTTCTTCACTGAAAGAAGAGCAAAACACTGCTCTCTGCTGACATGTTGCTTATTTGCTGAGCTAACGCACTGCAAAAAATTGAAATCTAAATAAGTAATTTTTTCTCAAAATTAGTGCATTTTTTCTTGAATTAAGGAGATAAGTGAGACACTTTGCCAATGGAACAAGACAATTTACATTTAAAATGAGAAAAAACAACTGCATTTTCATATTTCAAGCCCATATGATCTAATAATCTCGTTTTAAGAGTAAAGATACTAATTCCATTGGCAAATCATCCTATTAACCATCTCAAATTAAGATTAAATACACTTTATTTAAGAAATATTTTTACTTATTTCTAGACCATTTTGCAGTGCGAGCCTTTACCTGCAGCAGCAAGAGTAGCCTAGCTTGTGGTTGTGTTTTCGTCGTCGCTCTGTTAGTACGTCATATGCTTCGTTGATCTGATTGGTTTATTTGGCCCGTCTATCACCAACATAGGCCAATCAGATAACCAGTATTTTCGCCCCTTCCCAAAATTACTTCAACGGAAGGTTTCCAGATGGATATGCAGAGCAAATCCATCTGGCGGAGTCAGGTTACAGAAACCATGAATTAGAAATACAATTGTTTGGAGAAATTCTAGATAAAACAAAACCTTTGCTCCTAAAATGTAAACATTTTTTCATTGAAATTTACCAATCACCAAATATCACCAAACTGAATAGAAAATGAGATTAAGAGAGCAAGCTAATGTAACACATGCCGGTTACATCACCTGTAATGGTCCCAAAATTACTTCCGATGCGTTGTAAAGCTCTAGTTTCCAATGAGCCTGGTTCTGCTGGAGGTTTCTTCCTGTTCAGAGGGAGTTTTTCCTCTCCACTGTCGCTACAAGCATGCTTAGTGTGAGGGATTGCTGAAGGGTCAATGAGTCGATGCAATCAGCTGGTTTTCCTTAGATAGAAAAGTTTGTTTTTTGTAGATCTTTTAACCTTCATAATTATATTGGATATTCTCTGTTAAAGTTGTTTCTGGACTCTACAGGTCTGACAGTAATCAGACAAAAAATGGGGCGAATCGCAGCTAATATTTGATTTAAGGATGGAGTGGGCCGTTATTACACTCTAGATCAGAAAGATTTAACTTCTCTCAATATATCAAAACATGTTTTTTAGAGCTGCATTTTTTATTAATCCTTTAAGTAAATGTTTTTGATCTAAAATTATTTTAAACATTCAAGTTTGACCAAAATAAAACCAAAATAAAGAAGAAAAAGTCGTTGGGAAAATATTTTTTTTTTAATATATGCAATTGTAAATTAAAGACAAAGTCTTTGCTATTTATCAGCTGACATGTTTGACTGGTGGAGGTCAAATTTCAAAGAAAGAAACGGGAGAGATATTAGAAACCGACTCCTGTTAGGGCAGATCTATGCGTGCACGAACGCATCACAAGACAAGGAAGAAAGAATGTGATGTTTTTATGATTACAAGTTTCTCCTAAAGGTTTTCCAATCATCATCTGTCATTGAGTTGAGATTAAAGCACAATCTAATGATGTAATGATGAGCTGTGTGTCGTTTAAGCATGGAGTCAGAATTCTGCAAAAAGGACAAACATGCAATACCTCCGCATACAAGCAGCTTTATTTCAAACATTCTCCATTTTGAATGTTTTAACCTGCAGATTCAGACGATCAGACCGCATTATGTTCCATACAGTCCTTGCTCCTTCTCTGCAGGCGGACATGTTCCTGTCGCTTTGTCACTTTAAAGGCGGAACAAACCTGAGAAATTCAACAGCTTGTGATTGGCTACTGTCCAGGAAATCCTGCTTGTGGAGGAATTCCCACTACCCGATCCGTACCATCAACTCATTTGCACATGTGCAAAAATATATAAACACATAAATAGTGTAATTATGGCACTAAAACTACGCATTTCTATCCTTATATCACTTAGAATGCTAATACACACCCATTTTTTTTTAACTAGTCTTTTAATTAAACTGCTTGTCTGACGTCATAATTGGACATGCTCAGAGCAGTCTGGCAAAATAAGTTCAAACCATGATTATCTGCATTTTAGATGTTTCTGTCAAGATCTTTGTTCATTCCGTTCACCTGTCTAGCTCCGCCTGGTTTCTCATCACCGTTGTTCTTTGTCACTTGCTACAGTCTCTATTTAACCTGCCTGCTTCCCGTCATCAGTACTAGATTATTCGAGCCTTTCAACATATTCTCATTATCAGTGCGTATGAAATCGTACAAAAAGTTATGCACCGTAATTTCGTAAGTTTTGGACGTTTTTCCTCAAAAAACCAGATCAGTGCGCATGCGCTGGCAGACAGAAAAAAAAAACAGATCCGCGGACGGACGTAAAACTGGGAAAAACAGTGCAATCAGCACTTATTCATGTCTCTAACTATGTTGCTTGTTGTTTTATATCTTAGGGTCAGGGTTAAGGCTAATTGTAATTTATATTCTATATTCGTGAATGGTGCGTCAAATACGATGAAAAAAACGTCCAAAACGTACGATATTACGGTGCATAACTTTTCGTACGATTTCCTACGCACTCATAATGAGAATAGGTTGAGCCTTTGGTGAGAGTCTTCTATCGGGTCTCTGTCTCTGATTCCCTAATCCTGACCCGTTCCGCCTCTGGACCTCTGAGCTTCCCTGTTCCCATTCTGCTCTGTTTGTCTGACCTGTCTTCGGACTCCTGCTGGATTCTGCCTGCTGACGACCCTGGAACTGCTTCCTGACACTTCCTGGGTGTCCCTTCAGTACCTCTTCGGATTTCTGATCTTCTGGCCTCCACGATACCGCCGTTGGCTTTGCCTTCTGGAATCCCTCATTTATATCCAAATACAATATTTCATGGAATTCTGTTTATTTCTGGATAAAGACCCAGATGAAAAGCGACCTAAATCGTTGAATATTTCTCTCTCATTCTTCTCGTTTCTATCTGTTTAAATATGTTGTAAATGTTTCCTTGTATTATTATTAAAACATTTTCTCTGTTTTCTTTATATATTTCAACATTTTAGTTGCCTTGTCATTACAAGGTAAATATGTAGGTTCTCTTTGTATTTTTTAATATCAAAACCCTGTAAATTTGAATCTACTTTGACCCGTGAGCAGCAGTAAACGAGGAGTAAATTCTCAGAAATAAGCCAAAATTGCTAAAGTAAAAAGAAGAATGCTTTTGTTAATTTTTATATTTTTTTTTTTGAGCAATTGAGATTTTATTGATCTATGTGTAATGTATAAATCATGGTAGATCAGGAAGTGTTTGCTTTGGGATGGACACCTTGTATGTCTATTTTGTTAGCTGGTCTATAAAGTAGGGCATTAATTAAAAAAAAAAAAGTTTGAAGCCTAGAAATAAACTTTTCTGCCCAACAGCAATGATGAACTGCACGACAGGATTCTATACAAACTATTGTAATATCTATACACTGGAAAAACAATCTAGAGCTAAGTAAAAATTCCTTATATTAAGTATATTTACCCTTAATTTGAGCAGGTAAATGAGATAGTTTGCCAATGGAATGAGTAATTTTACTCTTAAAATAAGATAATTAGATAACATACACTCTAAATAAGACAATGCAATTGTGTTTTCTTATTTTAAATGTAAATTGTCTTGTTCCATTGGCAAGATGTCTCTTTTACCTCCTCAATCCAAGAACAAATGCTTATTTTAAGAAAAAATTACTTATCTAGATTTAAATTTGTAGGCTAGAGCTGTTAGTCTGGTAAAGAATCTGGTTCACTGTAAAAACGATCTAGAAATAAGTAAAACAATTCTTAAATTAAGTGTATTTACCCTTAATTTCAGTTGGTAAATAAGATGATTTGTCAATAGAATGAGAATTTTTACTCTTAAAATAAGATATTTAGATAAAATGCACTTGAAATAAGACAATGCAATTGTGTTTCATTATTTTAAATTTAAATTTTATGTAAAATTCCGAGAACAAATGCACTTATTTTAAGAGAAGATTTATTATAAAGATTTTGATTATTTCCAGTGTTGTTTTTTTTAAGTTATTTTTTTTTTTTGCAACATAAAACTAGACTAAAACCTTTTTAAATTTTAGTGGACTATAACAGACTAAAACTATAACATGCTATAATGACTAAAATTTGACTAAAACTAATAATAGTTTTCGTCCTAAAGACTACACTGCATCTTAATAAGTCAATTTTTCTTAAAATAAGTGCATTTTTTCTTGAATTGAGGAGGTAAGTGAGAAACTTTGTCAATGGAACAAGAAAATTTACATTTAAAATAAGAAAAAACAATTGCATTTTCTTATTTCAAGTGAATTTTATCTAATTATCTCATTTTAAGAGTAAAAATACTCATTCAATTTGGCAAATCCTTTTACTTACCTACTCAAATTAAGGGTAAATACACTTAATTTAAGAAATCTTTACTTATTTCTAGATTGTTTTTGCAGTGTACGACTAAATCTAAGATTGCTGTCAAAAACAACACTGATGTAAAGTTGATTAATTAAAGACAAATAAACTAAGACGTATATAAATGCAGACAAATTGTTTTAAGTGTTTCCCTTCATCTTTGATTGCAAACTTTAACTGCAGTAAAGAAGCTAATCCCTTCCTTTACCATAAACAATCATTGGTTGATCTGTGAGAAAATTCCTGAATAGATGATTTTTTTCTTTTAATCTAGCTGGATGTTACAAGCTGAAGCCTGTAGCTCAGTAATTAAACCTGTTTTTATAGAGCAAGTGTTTCTGGAGTCGTCATTGACTGTCGGTCTGCCTTCAGGACTAAAACCCTTTTCTGCTCTTTGCATCTGTGTTATTGTTACAGCGTCCCCCGCCCGAGAGCAGAAAGCACCTCTGACTCGTTAAAACTATTTAAAAAAGGAGCGTAGAATATATCAGACAAATGAACCGAGCAGAAACCTGAAGCTAACTTCGTAGCTCCTGCAGTTGAACACAGCTGACCTCTGTGACCCTGAAGCTGGAAATACAATAAGTGTATTAAACCTGCGATAAAATGAACACGCTCGCACACGCCCGTGTAAAATATCCGCTCCTGGCTGCTCGCATACAGTATCGTATGCCCGCGTCAGGCTGCGGGGTGTAATGTGTGCGAGCAGGTACACACCCACACGCCGCTGCCACACTCCTCAGTGTAAATGAGCTGAGACAATGTTTGTTAGTGTTTCTGATGAGGAAACTGAAAAATAATGAGCCCACCACCTCCTCTTTGTTTTACAGAGTCTTCTAAAAAAAAAGGCTTCCACTGGTTTCCCTTTTCTCCTCATTAGAAAAGAATGTGTAAAGGAGCAGTGGTGGTGGTGGGGGGGCTGCAGAGCTCCAGACGAAACGACTCATTTTTTCCATGTTTGCGTTTAAACCTGGAGGTGTTTCTGGACAATAGAAATCTTTACCAGGAGGTTTTAGCTGCACAGCGGTTTTAGCTTTTTCCTGAGTTTCTTCAGAGAGGAGATTGGATCCAAGTGTACACTGCAAAAATGAACTCAAAATGAGTAAAAATGTCTTAAATTAAGGGTATTTACCCTTAATTTGAGCAGGTAAATAAGATGATTTGCCAATGGAATTAGTATTTTTACTCTTAAAATAAGGTATCTAGATAAAATGCACTTGAAATAAGACAATGCAATTGTTTTTTCTTATTTTAAGTGTAAATTGTCTTGTTCCATTGGCAAAGTGTCTCACTTAAATCCTTAATTCAAGAAAAAATGCATTTAATTTAAGAAGAAATGACTTATTTAGATTTCCTTTTTTTGCAGTGAAAGGAGACGGTTCCTCCTGTAAGGTCAAAGAGGTCAACACTGCAAAAACGATCTAGAAATAAGTAAAAATTTCTTAAATTAGGTGTATTCACCCTTAATTTGAGCAGGTAAATGAGATAGTTTGCCCATGGAATGAGTATTTTTACTCTTAAAATAAGATAATTAGATAATATGCACTCGAAATAAGACAATGCAATTGTGTTTTCTTATTTTAAATATAAATTGTCTTGTTCCATTGGCATCTTAATCCGGGCATACACTCTACGATTTTTTTTTGCTACTTTTCGGGACGATTCTCCAGTCCTGCAAATACAATTTTTTATTGAGCCGAGTTTCAGCCTCATCGTGCGCGCTGCGTCTTGTAGTAAACAGAGGGTAAGAAGGGGCGATTATCCTCTCCCGACCACCTCCCATTCAGGAATCTTAAGGTTGAGAGAAAATCAAGCATGTTTGAAATTCAGTCGGCCGTCATGAGCTGGTCATGGACAAATCCTGCTGTTGAAGCAGAGCTAGGAGCCGATTTACCAGAACCTCCAGCACTGCGCATGTGCAAATGAGGGAGGGCTTCTTCTTCTACCAGATTGACGAGTCCAACCAGTGACCACTGCTTTTTTGTACGGTGGCCCTGAAGTGCAAACTGCAACTACAAATCTAAAATCGCAACTACATAAAGGAAATCGTAACTACATAAAGCAAATCGCAACTACATAAAGGAAATCGTAAGCAAATCGCAACTACATAAAGGAAATCGCAACTACATAAAGGAATTTGCAACTACATAAAGCAAAGCGCAACTACATTAAGGAAAACACAATTACATTAACCTACATGTTTACCAGTGGGAAACATGAGACATCGCTGATTGGACGACGGTGCCGTTTGACCCTTGAACCGGAAGTTGCATCGTCTAAAAAGTCCAGCTTCTTTTAAGTGTGTCTTCAGTGTACGCAAACTAACTGAAATTTCGTTACTAGTCTTGAGCATATCCAGTATCACCTCGTACGTATGTCCTGATTCAAAATATTCCTGGATAACGGCAGCTATGTTTGGGGCGCCGACAATATCCATGTTTTCAAAAGCCGCAGCAGGCAGAATGACTTCCGGTTCAAGGGTCAAACGGCGCCGTCGTCCAATCAGCGATGTCTCATGTTTCCCACTGGTACCTACCTTTTCCTGTAGGTTAATGTAATTGTGTTTTCCTTAATGTAGTTGCGCTTTGCTTTATGTAGTTTTGTTTTTCTTAATGCAGTTGCGCTTTGCTTTATGTAGTTGCGATTTTCTTAATGTAGTTGCGCTTTGCTTTATGTAGTTGCGATTTTCTTAATGTAGTTGTGCTTTGCTTTATGTAGTTGCGATTTTCTTAATGTAGTTGCGCTTTGCTTTATGTAGTTGCGATTTTCTTAATGTAGTTGCGCTTTGCTTTATGTAGTTGCGATTTTCTTAATGTAGTTGCGCTTTGCTTTATGTAGTTTTGTTTTTCTTAATGTATTGCGCTTTGCTTTAGGAAGTTGCGATTTTCTTAATGTAGTTGCGCTTTGCTTTATGTAGTTGCGATTTTCTTAATGTAGTTGCGCTTTGCTTTATGTAGTTGCGATTTTCTTAATGTAGTTGCGCTTTGCTTTATGTAGTTGCGATTTTCTTAATGTAGTTGCGCTTTTCTTTATGTAGTTGCGATTTTCTTAATGTAGTTGCGCTTTGCTTTATGTAGTTGCGATTTTCTTAATGTAGTTGTGCTTTGCTTTATGTAGTTGCGCTTTGCTTTATGTAGTTGCGATTTTCTTAATGTAGTTGCGCTTTGCTTTATGTAGTTGCGATTTCCTTAATGTAGTTGCGCTTTTAGATTTGTAGTTGCAGTTTGCACTTCAGGGCCACCGTATTTTTGTGTTCATGCAAGTCGTCCTGGTCTGATTTTAAAATTTGTCTCAGGGTTTCAAACATTCACCTGTGAACAAAAAAAAGGCTAAACAGGACAAGATCATAATAATAAATACATTTTCCAACCCCCTTAACAGCAAACTGCAGCCTCCACCAGATTAATACCTACTATTTTTATCCATCATGCACCTTTTTTCCCTTCAAACACATTTATTAAATAAACACAAAATGTCTATTAAGCATCATGGTTTCCATCAATGATCAGAAATCCCTGATTGCCAGAAATAGAAGAGGAGAGAAGAAATAATATCTGATGAGTCTGCTGAATGTAAAAAATGTCATAAAACAAAGAAACGTTGTTAATGTTTGAATTGTGAGCAAAAAGTCAAACAGATGAAACGTAAACCCAGAATTTTCTTTCAACTCAAACCAAATCTAAACAAAACGGATGGAGAGAAAAACAGACGAAACAACAGCATCAAAACATGGAGGAACTATTTTTCTTAAATCTTTTTATTCTTGGTGTTGCTGCTGAAGGCGTCCCCCCTGAGACCCGCGTTAAGTACATCACACTCCTGTATCTGTGCAGAACAGCGCTTATCTGCAGCTCCATTCATCAGGCCCGTCGGCGGGATGGCTCCCTCTAATCGTTCTCCAAGCCCTCCGTATGGCTCTGGTTATGTTAAATTGTGGAATGTGAGGTGCATGCTTGGCGAAAGACTCCCTCATCGCTGAGATTAGCCATATGGGAACGCGTTTGTGTGTGTATATCAACAAGAGTTTGATGCGTTCAACATGATTAGAAAATAGTTTCCTGGTAGACAAATCCTAATGTCTCCTGCCAATACCAACAGCTTGAGTGATTGCTTGGGACACTGAGTGCCATGAAAACATTGTGATACCATAAAAATCAAATGTATGCTCTGGTTTAAGCTCTGAAATTTGCTTCCTGCTTGTTACCAGCCCCGCTGGGTTTTCCCTCCCTCCGTCCTATTTATGCAAACACTTCCCTTAAACATTACTGTACAGTGAGCTTGGCGGCGGCGAGGAACGGTTCCAGGGTGAAATCTCTGATGTTCTCCTGCAGCAATCCCACTTGGAACACAGTAGCTAATAAGTGCATATAATTACCCAACGGCTCGGGGGGTTATTTCAGATTCCTGTGTGGGTTTATTAAGTTGTCAGGTGAGGTGCTGACGCTCTGCATTTGTGCAGCCATCATTCAGCCCGCTCGTGCACTCACGCTCAGGGGTGGGGGGGTGTGGCCCAACGCGATGGCATGTGTCACCGCTCCCGATCACATGGAGGTAATTTTAGCTGGCAGATGACGGAGGTGAGAGGTGGTGAAAACTGCACTAAAGGCTGGCTGACAAGATTGTCGCTGAGTTTAACACTAATGAGTGGAAAAGTGAAGCAGAGGAGGCAGCTGCTGTTTTACTTTTTGAAGAGATTAATTAAAAGATGATCTAATTTCAGCTTGAAAATGTAACAGTTTACTCCGTTTACTAGTCCATTTGTCCATGTTGTAGGTTAATTTCCAATTATATTTTGCTGCTGTCATTTAAAGGAATAGTACACCCAAAACATGATTAGCCTTCATTTTCTACTCACCCCCATGCTGAACAACACTCTGGAGTACTTTTTTGATATCTCAAATGCATCTGGAGATCTGGGAGGCTTCTTGCTGTCTGCTGACATTCAAATAATGGAGGTCTATGGCGCCCGAGGCAGAAAGGTCCATAAAAGTCCACAAAAAACGTGTCAATATTCCTCCATACTGCTCGTCCAATGTATTCCAAGTGTCCTGAGTGGGTAGCGTCCATAATTTACTCGAAACGAAGTCATTTAGAATGTTTTTAGAGCATAAACAGTAGTGTATGTTTCCTAAAAGCGCGTTCACGAGTCTACGGAAGCCGGCAGACTAAACCAGATGAAAGAGCGCATTCAGCGTCTGCTCTGCCGATAATCCAAGCGTAGAAGAAGAAATGTGCTGTTTACCTGTGCAAAGAAAGAAACAACGAAAGAAAAATGTCTGAGGACTTCAGTGTTGAGGAAGAGCATGAGTTCTTTGTCGAGCTGAATGCGCACTTTCATCTGGTTTGGTCTGCCGCGGTTTCCGTAGACTCGTGAACGCGCTTTTAGGAAATCCTATACACTACTGTTTATGCTCTAAAAACATTCTAAATGACTTCGTTTCGAGTAAATTCTGGATGCTACCCACTCAGGACACTTGGAATACATTGGACGAGCAGTATGGAGGAATATTGACACGTTTTTTGTGGACTTTTATGGACCTTTCTGCCTCGGGCGCCATAGACCTCCATTATTTGAATGTCAGCAGACAGCAAGAAGCCTCCCAGATCTCCAGATGCATTTGAGATATCAAAAAAGTACTCCAGAGTGTTGTTCAGCATGGGGGTGAGTAGAAAATGAAGGCTAATCATGTTTTGGGTGTACTACTCCTTTAATGTAATTCAGTTTATTTCTATAGAACCAATTTACAACACATCATCTCAAGGCTCTTTACAGAGACAATTCAATCAGATTATCCAGTCAGATTAAAGGTTTGAGGTTTCTATATAAAGAAAACCAACTGATTGCATTCGGCCATTGACTTTGCAGGGCTGATCCTATTGGATGACCAGGTACATTAGAGAAGTAGATATTCGCTTATACTGCGTCATTATGCTACGTTCACAGCGGACGCAGCAAGAGCAGCAAAATTCCGTATGCTGCTTCCTTTTTGCTGCTTGTACCAGTTAGTTCTGACGCGCGGCTGAAGCAGCTTTGCTGCTCTGGCTGCGCGGTGCAAAAGTGTGTCTGACGCGCGGTGGGCGGAGCTTCACTATCCTTTCTTTGTCTTGCAGCTATATTTGCTGTGATCAGTGGGAATAAAGTAGTTTTAATATGTTTTTAAGTGAGAAAATACACCTGAAAACTTCATCAGTGCAGTCAGTTCATCCGGATTACCATTTCTGTCGGAGCCGCTCAGAGCCCCACATACCAGCGGTGCGCAGTCAGTAGGAATCCCGTTCATCAGCAGCCTCTGGCCGGGTCGCCTCCTCGCGGTTCACCACAGCGGCTGGTAGGTGTTTTTCATCTAACTAATCTAAGAGGCAGCAGGATAATAAAAGCGAACATATTCTGCCGGCAGATTTCTGCATTTTAAGTTAAATTAGGCGTCAATAAACTGATTCAGAGGAGTGATCACAGCACTCTGATCATCAGCGCTGTGTCTCTCTCTCTGCCAGCTCCCAGATCAGCGTCTCTGATTGGTTGACGCGGCGCGTCGAGCAGCAAAAGTTCAATTTTTCCATCTCGACTAGCAGCGTTTGCGGCGCGCTGCTTCAGGTGCTCAAAACGCGCTGCGGGACCTTTTGCTGCGCCTTGACGCGCGTCAACATTGACTTTGCATGTAAACTCGCTGCTTCTGCCGCGCCTGCTGCGTCCGGTGTGAACGCAGCATTAAATCTCCAGCAATCCCTCACAATGAGCATGCATGCAGCGACAGTGGGGGGTAGAAACTTCCCTTTAAACTGGAAGAAACCTCCAGCAGAGGAGTAGAGACACGGTAGAGACTGATTCCTGAAGAAGGTAACAGTAAATTAGCTCCACAGGTGGCTCTTTCTGGGAAAGAAAGGTTAAACAGACGAGTTCTGAGCCAGTTTTCATATCAAAGGGATGAAAGAGAGAACATCCAGTCAGTCAGGGTAAAAGCTGAGTCCGTAGATATGTCTGGGAGAGAAACAAGACTAGATATTGAAAAAAGATCCACCTCTATCATCTACGTATAAACAATGGTGTTTCTCTCCAGGACGATGTCACAGCCAAAGAGAAGATGAAGCTACTATGACGAGAAAAAGAGAGTGTATAAAGTTAGAGGTTGAACTAACAAATACTGCATAATGGGAGGATAGAGATAGAATGAAGCAGAATGATGAAAAAGGGTCCCTATGTCCTCCAGCAGTCTAAGCCTATAGCAGCAGAACTATAGAGATAGCTCAGGATAACCTGAGCCACTCTAACTAGAAGCTTTATCAAAAAGGGAAGTTTTAAGCCTAGCCTTAAAAGTAGACAGGGTGTCTGCCTCACGGACTAAAACTGGTAGGAGGAGCCTGAGAACTAAAAGATCTGCCTCCCATTCTACTTTAAGAAATTCTAGGAACCACTAGTAAACCTGCAGATTGAGAGCGAAGTGCTCTGTTAGGAACATAAGGAACAATTAGATCTCTGATATCAGATGGAGCTTGGTTATTTATGGCTTTATAGGTCTGTCCTATTCTGTCTAATCTTTTATATGCTTTAGTATCTATTACACAATAGAAAAGTATTTATACAGTCTGCTTATGTTTTATTATATCAAGTAAGTACAAGTTTGGTTATTCCAGGTTTACAATGGGGCCGATTTTCGACCCTGTCTTCCTGGGATGTCCCATTTATCAACATGAGACTAAAGATAATCCTAAAAGGTAATCCTGCTGGGAGTTAGGAGTAACCTGCACGTCCGAACCCCTCCAATCTTGTTTTGCCCTGATGTCCTTGCTACATTTGCTCATGTAACCATTCAGTTTTAGATGGATGTGCATTTCTTGAGGACTTATTTTGATCCACATGTAGACTTCAGAGGACCCTGAAGGCATCACCACTCCTTGCTTATCCTGCTCTGCTCATCTTTGAAGGTAAGTGCATGACTGCTCTTGGTACCAGACCAGGGACCACATTTGACTGGGAGGATCTCTATGAGGGAATGCTTTGTTTCATCACCATGGTTACCCCTCGCATTTCACACATGGACGCTGTATTGTGTCTGTGTGAATGCTGTCATGCTATCCATTCGTCTTCATATTGCTAAGCATTGGTGCATGTCTCTTTGATAAAAGTCATGACCCCAGAAGAATAGCCAGTTTTAACAGTAGCTAATGGGGATCTTGATAACGAATAAACACACCCAGTGTGCATTTCCACTCTGTTCTCTGTCTTACAAACTGAAATACCCAAAGACACTTTATTTACCTCTTATAGGCTTCAAAAACCTTTTCTAAAAATAAGTCAAACTGTCTTTATTTAAGTGTATTTGCCCTTAAATTTAGCAGGTAAACAAGCAACCCAGTCTCAAATCAATGGGGAGAAATTAATAAACTTCTGGTCCCAGAATGGCCAAGAATGGAGTCTTAAAGGATTATTGGGAAATAAAGGAAATATAAAAGATATTTATAGATTAAGGAAAGCATTATTTATTTATCTTCAGAATACAAAATAAAAAAAAAAAATTTAATAGATGTAAAACAATGTTGCTACACACTCATGAGCAGTAGGTGGCGGTATGCACGCCCCTTCCCTATACGACGTAATGCATTGATCTGAAAATCAACCTCAGATGCAACGCACGCAGTGGCGAGGGTTTGATCCGTCAGATGGAGTTAAATCACAAAGAATTCAATGTTGAATCGGGGCGGCAGCTAAATGCTAGGCGATGGGTAGCAGCCAAAACGTTGCAATTTCACATAATCCTGACGAGATCCGAAAAAACGTAGCAAAAACTAGCAAGCGGGTGATTATGTATGTTCACTAAGTAAATATTATGTAAATAAACCCTACACTTCTCGCTATAAATGTAATCAAAACCCATTTAAATGCAGAAAATGATTGAAATTATTGATTTTCCCACTAAAAGTTAGAGAAATCTCAGCCATGTTTATACCAAAACGTTACATTTTCACATTATCTTGAAAAATCTTTGCAAGAAACAAACAAGCAAGTGAATATGTACATTCCCTGAGTAAATATTCTGGCAACAAACTATACATTTCTCACTAGAAATATAATCAAAACTCATTTTAATGCAAAAACAAACTCAAGTCATTAATCTTTCCACAAAAAAATGAGCGAATGTCGGCCATATATATTTTTTTTTCTTCTCCCAGCTGGAATCTTGAAAGTCACGTGACTAGGACGTAAAACAATAGAAAGCTTATAGGCAGAAGACATGTAACAGTGCCATAAAAAAATGGCCATTAATGTACCTCCACTACGTTTTGCAGTGTAGACCAACGTAGTGGGGGTACATTTTCCCATGAGACTGGGTTGAAATAAGATAATCTGCCAACGGAGTTAGTATTTTATGTCTTAATAATAATATACTTGATTATGATACATTAAAGGTGAATAGTTATGATTTTTTTCTAACTCACTCTGGTTGCAAACAAAGTTTCTATAAAAGATTACTGCATCCTGCTGATGTATCTTTTTATGTATCTATATTTTACGCTCAATTTGTTAGTAGTAAATCCCTTTGTGTATATTTACAATAACAAAGGAGGTATGTTACTGTACATGTGAGAAAGTAGCCTACTGCAGGCAAGCTAGTTAGCATCTGCTCTAAATGTCTCAAAATCTGTCTCTCTGCTGTGTTTTTTGCTCTTTATGATTCTGCTTGCATCGAATGAGGCTAGAAACAGGATTTACAGTAAATCCAGGATACATTTAATGACATGTATGTTTGCAGTATCTACTTATTAAGCAAACTCTGAGGGGAAGAGGTCGGCCTGACTGGAAAGGCTGCATACAAATATATGCCCCACCTTAATTTATTTGTTTTTCTTAAATAATTTAATTCAAAACAGGTTGTTGTTTTGCCTTTTTTCATGTTTATGCATTACTTGACATTTGCGAATCACCAAAATGTCAAGAAGATACTCAGTTTAAGTTTGTAATGCAGTAAAATGTGAAAAAATACTATGTGAGCTCCGTAGTCTATAGTCTGAAGCAGCAAGAATGCAGAATTTACTTTATTCTGTCTGTCTTATAAACTGGATAAACTCCTGAATTTATACCCTAGATAGGCCTAGATTATGCAAAATATCAGTAACATGACAGACGAAGAGATACTGGCAATAAGCACAGTAGATGGAGAAGATTTTTATGAGTTAAATCACTTCATGGAGTCAAGTTTCATTATTCCTCTGAGAGCAACCAGAACCAGAACCACCTGTTTTAAAACGCTGCTAACAGCACAAAGTCTCTGATGCTACTGATTGCTGGATTATCTTAAATCAGAAAGCTTTATCACAGTTACCATCCACCTGATTTAAATGAAGAGGCAAAAAGTCTGACAGTATATAAGAGCGACATAACCAGTCTGTTAATGATAGTTTTACATCTCTGATCATTGAAAATTATGTGTTTCACCTATTTTTTTTGTTGTTGCAACTTAATAGGTTCCTGTTTTGTTTTATCTTAAAGCTACAGTGTGTAATTTTCAGCGACATCTAACATCCAGACTGCAGAGCGCAGCAACATGAACATCTCCCCCCCACCGCTTCTCCCCCCCAACAGTACGGCGAGCGTTACGGGACAAAATGTCTTCCACGATGTCCGCATCACCTACCTTCTCAAGTGATGAGGTTTGTTTACATAGATAATTTTACAGATAGTATTTCATTAGTCTGTGTAGGGTATAGATTTCAGTTCATCTCTCTCAACTTGCCGTAGTTACTTTCGAGCGTAATGGGCGATCTCGCAATCGCTAGTTTGTTGCCTCTGCACTGCCGTAGCGCAAAGATGTCTGCCTCCATGGCTGCGAGACCCGCTCCTATGTAATTATAAATAACCAATTCTAAGGCAACGCAAATATTAAGGTTAAGAGGCTGAGCTCGTAGATGATGATAAATAACATAGTTATGTATAATATATTACATTTCTGACTGTATATCCCTGTAATTATTACACATTGTAGCTTTAAAAATAGGTTTATTCTATTCTATTCTATATATTATTATTATTATTATTATTATTATTAATATTATTATTATTATTATTATTATTATTATTATTATAACCTTTAGTGTTATGGATGGATCTCCCGAGGGAAAACTTAGTTTTTTAAGTGAATTGCTACTTTTCAATTATAAGTCAATCAATAAGATTGATCATAATATTTCAACTTTATTGATCTCACATTGTCGAAATTTACCTCTGCATTTAAGCCATCCCCTTGGGGAGCAGTGGGCTGCCATTGTGTGGCGCCCGGGGAGCAGTGGGGGGTTAAGGGTCTTGCTCAGGAACCCAAAGTGGAGACAGTGGAATTGAACCGGGTACAAGCGCACTGCTCTAACCCACTAGGCCAGTGTCAGGACTCCTGTCTGTTTGTTTGTGTTTGTGTGTCTGTCTTCCTTCCTCCACCAGGAGGCGCCTGGTTCTCGTCCGCCTCCTCACACACCTGCTGATGGTTACCTCATTAACAGAGTGTTCTTAAGCTGCTGACTGCCACTACTTTGACGCCAGAGTGTTTGCCAGTTTCGGGTACTCTAGCCAAGCTGAGTTTTACTGAGTCAAACTGAGTTCTTGTCAACCTGAGTTTTAAAATTGTTTTGTCTTTGCCTCTCGGCAGGAAGTCATCCTCCAAACTGGATTTTTCAGACCTTCCCCCCCTGGAAGGATCAACTGAGCTTCAAGCTGAGGTTTGGATCCACTTTCCCCAAGAGATCGTTTGAGTTTCACACTGAGAAAGGGATTCATCTCCACCACGACCCGTTCAAGTACCGCAGGAAATCTAAGTGCCAGTCAGTTTCTCCGTTCACCTACAAACAACCGCATTCTGGGTAAACCCTGTTCCGTCCTCCACCGAATAAGACAAACACTGGAACTACAGCACACAGACTGGAGTCAAAGATTCAACAACTTCGCTGTAAACGTGAGTCTGCAACCAAATCCTCTTCTCCAAGTTCACGAATCAAATTTCCCACTGAGCCTGAACTGATCGCTGTGTCTTCCCCTCACTTTTCAGTTCTGGTTGAGCAGTGTTCAGAGCAACACTTCTATCTGCATTATCCCTTCAATAAAACCTGTAAAACCTTTTCTCCTGGTCTCACTGTTTGGTCTTCAGCATTTGGGTCTGAACTTTGGCAAAATCATGACAGCCAGCACTGGTCAACTGAAGATCAATTAAATAATGGAGTAATAATATTTTTATTCACTTTCTCCCAGTTTTTCCCTAATATAGTCTGAATTTTTTGCAAACTTTTCATTTATGCTTAGATTCCTTTCAGAAATGCACACAAACTTCGAATATATGGACAGTAGAAGCTTTTGCTGAACACACTTGAACATTTCAGTCCTGGTACGACTCACAGTGCTGCACATTTAAAGCTGCTCTGTCTGCCTGCCTGAACAAACCTCCCCCTGCCTCCCAGGAAAGGTGTGAATTACCATAGCAACCAGTAACACACCATTTCCTCTAATGATTGCAACCTTCTTCAACAACTTCTTCCTTATTTTGTTATGAATCCATCATCGACCGAGTTCTCCATGCCCAGCAGGACTAACAGAGGGAATCATAGTGTTAGTTTTCAGGCAGCGGCTTCATTTTAACATTTCCTCTGTTTTTATCCTTGCTTCTAAAATTAATGTCTGTTGATTCTAACTGAAATATGAATATGAATGTCAAATGAAATAGTAATTAATTCCATTTGAATCATCTCCCCTTTTAGTATTGCTTTAATATATTTAAGTTTTTATGTAAGACCTTAAGCTGTGTGGAGAGTGTTGGCCAAGTGGTTAGAGCTCTGAGAAGGTTGCAAGTACCCAGTTAGGTCCCCACAGCCTGCAAACTCGGTCACTGAGCAAGACCTTTAACCCCACACTGCTCCCTGGGCACCACACAATGGCACTGCTCCCCAAGGGGATGGGTTAAATGCAGAGGTACATTTAAGTCCATTCATTTTCTGTCATGCTTTATCCTAGCTGAGGTCACGAGGTCGCCTATATCCAGCTGTCTACTGTAGGGGTGAGGCGGGGTCCACCCTGGACAGGTTGCCAGTCAATCACAGGGCAACACAGAGACAAGCAACCATTCCTGCACACACTCACTCCTAAGGAGAAATTAGTGAAGCAGATTAACCTAACAGTCATGTTTTGGCACTGCGGGAGTGTCAGGGCTCCAGTCTGTATGTTTGTGTTTTTTGTGTTTGTCTCCCTTCATCCACCAGGAGGCGCCTGGTTCTGGTCCGCCTCCTCACACACCTGCTGATGGCTGCCTCGTTAACGAAGTGTTCTTAAGCTGCTGACTGCCACTACCTCGACGCCAGTGTTGGCCAGTTTTGGGTTCTCTAGCCAAGCTGAGTTTTTGCTGAGTAAGACTGAGTTTTTGTCAACCTGAGTTTAAACTTTGTTTTTTTTTCTTTGCCTCTCGGCACAAAGTCAAGTGGATGTTTTGGACCTTCACTCCCTGGGGGGATCAACTGATCGGATTCAAACTGGAGGTTTGGATCCAGTTTCCCAGAGAGGACGTTGGAAATCTGATTGGCAGTCAGTTTCTCCGTTCACCTGCAACCGACCGTGTTCTGGGTAAACCCTGTTCCGCCCTCCACCGAATCAAACTATCACTGGAATACAGCACACAGATTGGAGTCAAAGATTCTACAACTCATCTGGGAACGTGAGTCTACAAACAGATCCTCTGCTTCAAGTCAAAGAATGAAATTTCCCACTGAGCCTGAACTAATCGCTGTGTCTTCTCCTCACCTTCCAGTTCCGGCTGAGCAGAGTTCAGAGCAACTCTGCACCATGCTTTATCTCTTTAATAAAACCTGCTAAACCTTTTCCCCTGGTCTCTCTGAATTGGTTTCTTTGCATGTAGCCGGAGTACCTGGAGTGAACCCATGCATGCTCAGGGAGAACATGCAAACTCCATGCAGAAAGACCCCAGGCCAGGAATCGAACCCGGAACCTTCTTGCTGAAAGGCAGCACTGCTACCCACTGTTGCAATGAGCAGCTCAATTAAGTTGAAGTGTTATTCTTGAAATGAAGTGCTTGGCAAACATAGAATTGACTAATTCCTTTTTTACCGTCTTTAATTTGACTTCCTGTTTACTAGAAATGATTGTATGATAAGAAAAAAATTACAAAAACCGACGAAAATAAAGGTATTTGCCCTTTATTTGAAAAATAATAAATGAGATGATTTACCACCGGAAGGATTATTGCTGCCTTTCATATAAGATAATTAGTTATTTTGCATATGAAATATAATATGATTGTTTTTTTTTTCTATTTTTAATGTACATCCTCTTATTCCATTGCCACCTTATCTACCTTACCTGCTCAAATTAAGAAAATTATATATTTTTAAAGAAAAATGTTCTTATCTTTCAGTTTTTGCAGTAAACATGTTCATCTCAGGCAGTCTATGTTTTCCACGATGAAACTTATCAGTGTCAGCATCAGAGCACATCTACTGGAACATGGACGATTACTTCCAAGGGCGGGAATGACTTCTTTTTATCCCCCACAAACAGTTATTAAGCTCAAATTATCCATAAAAACCGTAAACATGAGGCCACATTCCACTCTCCTGCAGTAATCCGAAACATCAACGTCCTTCCTTCACTCCTGCTTTGCCTCGTCGTCGCACCTCATTCATCCCCGACCCCGGAGGGGAGAACTTCATATTGGCAGGTCAGAGGTCGGCCTATCGGCTTTCGGTGAGACGACGGTGGAGTTTCGCTGCCATCAAAGCAGGAAGGTCCGAGGCGAGTGCAGAGGGAGGTGCAGCTAACTGTGTGCGCTGATGGAGTGTTGGGATTCCTAAATAAAGCCTCAGTAGGGTTCCTGTTTAATGGGCTCACTGGGGAACCAAAGATCACTGGGCTTTACTTTATCTCCACTTAGATGGATTACTTTGTCCTGTAGAAGCAACTTTATTTGAAGTGTTTTTCTTCCAATGCATGTCTCGTTTATTAAGCCAGACCTCTGCTTGGTTTGGAGGAAGAGGAGCAGCCCAGCTCTTTACGAGGGTCTGCCTCCGACGTTCTGCTTTACTGTTATCATGATTGATTGATAAAAGAAAACACTCCAAGCACGGAGCCTGGCAGTCATTTGCTTTAATTAAAAATCAGAAATGCATGACTGCTTTCTCCTCCGGAGGGAACCCAACCCTCCCCTCAGGGTGGTTGGAGCCCCAGCCCCCCCTCCCCACACACACAGTAACAAAAACCAAAACCACCAGTGGTGCAACAAGTTCTTCTTTTATTACTCATTTACAGAAGCTGACTCATTTCAGCTCCACGTTTAAAATCCTTATGAAGCAACAAAATGGAAGTATTATCCTTTTTCAGTGAGAGGAAACCTGGAATCCCTCCTGGAAGCTGACTGTCAGATTCTTTATCTCCAAACAGTCAAAATGTCTCTGAAGCTAAATCCTTAACCTTCAACTTTACATTTCTAGCAGGTAGTGTCCCAGTCGTTACAGAGAAGGTAGAGATGTTATTGTCAGTTTTTGAAAAGTAAGAAAAAATATAAAGAGCATTTCTTTGTTTAAAACATGTTGTCATGGGAACAAAGAAAAAAAACAGACGTTGTATGTCTGGATAAGGTTGGGGGAAAAAGACGTGATCTGGCTTGTTTAGAAGGGTTAGAGAAGAAACCCTCTCCTCTGTTAAACCAATATGGCAGAACAGTTTTGGTGTGGAAAGTTTCACCTGAATGATCGACAGGACTTCTAAAACAACCGTAGCTCTACAGTACACATGTGTGGCCATAACAGAGAGCAGGCAGCTAGGACAGCAAACAAAGCACAGCGGTGGCAGGCTGGTGATATGGGCTGGTTTTCCAGTCCTGGGATTTAAAGGAAAACTCAGTCGATATTCAGAATTCAAAGTTCTGAAAGTACTTTAGATATGTAACTATTACATACTGTTAAATAAATGATAAGTGTAATATTCATGTGAATGTGCTTTACTGGAGGCATCCATGTTTGTCAAAGAACACTACTGCCACCTACTGGTTAGTGACGTCACGGTGCGGTATCGGCTGTTGATCAAGTCCCAGTGCTGTATCTGGTGTTTGTCACAACGCGCTATTATCCAAGTCATCTTGAAAACATTCTTCTTCCAAATGTTGGCTACATATTACAGGTTTTTTCTCTGGCCAGAAGTTCGATGGCAAATCCTCCCTCTTCAAGTTGGCGATCCAACGACCAACCCGTCCGTGGAGGATCAGGAATCAGAAAGGTGGAATAACTCTTTTTTTCACTTTTACCCGATGTATTCCAGCATCCAGCTGCCATGCACGTGGGCATTGTCAGTTTCACTATAGCTCTGGTGAATTTCAATGGTGAAGTCCTCTGGAAAGGCTTACCGCACCATTTTGGCAAAAATGGCAGTTCCCAGACTTTGTGACGAAAATAATTATTTTTATTTTTTTACTGATTAACGCCAAATTCATTAAATCACTGCAAACGTATTAGTTTTAGGTATAAATAATGATTCATTGGTTATTCTTTGCTGACCGGACTTTTCCTAAAAATGCATCCTGTTCTCTGAGGTTTGGTGTTGACTGTTGCGGGTTCTCCCTCTGGTTCAAAGGTGTTCCATGGATGTTGGTTCGGTTCTGAAATCACCGGATGAAGGACACTTTTATTCAGACCAGACAGATAGAATAGAGAGTTCAACATCCTGTAACTGGACCATTTTATAAGATGTTAGAAAGGAGGCTATGTCCCCTTTAAGGCGGTTACACCTCTGGTTCTTTTCCTGGGAGCAAGATACTTGGTTTAACTAATCTTAACTCAAGACTTGGTAAATCTATATAAACCAGGAGTAAAAATGAATAGAGTTTATTCCAGACCAGATCGTTACAAGAGAAATTGCTTGAGGTTGTCATCAGCATGCGATGGCATCTGGAAAATGAGCCCTGAACAAGGTAAAAACCAGCGAGGTCCGAATAAAGAAAATTATCAACCAGTAAAGGTCCGGAGACATTTTTAATTATAATCTGTTACTTTAAACCGAATTTTACACTGAAATAAAAAGCAGGTGTATATGCATTCATGTTATACAAAGAATTTTTAAATACAAAACATATAGAAAAAATAGAAAATTTTTCCATTTTAAAATCTAAAGTGTTTTTTTTTTGGAGTAGAGAACAACAATCGTTCAGTTTGGTTTATAGACAATTTCCTGATTCACATCTTTTATGAAAACACCTGAACCGACCGTTTGTTATTTTTTTTCTTCCTTTTTTTCTCTCTTAATCTTGGCAGTGGGCTTTAGGCTGCCCTGCAAGGCTTTAAACCTGGGTTTAAATGGAGACTAAGCCATTTTGGATTCTGTTCATGGTGGAGAATCCTGCTTCACAGCAGCAGGTTGAGCCAAACATCCTCTAAATGTGCAGGGTCATCTTTGAGCACACCATTTCACTTTTCTTTCACCAGTTCACCGCAGTTCTTCCAGCAGTCCACACTTTCTCTGCTCTCTTTTTCTCATGGTCTTCTCCTTCTTTCCCATCGCCCGGCTTGCCACAGGTTTGCCTGCTGTGTCTAAAAGTAGCAGCAGCAGCAACCCAGACTGACAGCTCATTGGCTGATTTGGATTTGGCCAGACTGATAGAGGAGAGCTATCTGTAATCCTTAGGCATGGATGGTGTGTCAGTTCCACATGATCCAACACATAGACTCATGAGCTATAAGAAGCAGGAGATGACCTTGTTCGGGGCTCAATCTTTGCCTGATGCTCGCGGACGTGATTTTTGAGCCCACAGCTGTGCAAGCTCTAAGCATTTTCTCTGTCCTGTAACGACCTGATCTGGAATAAACTCTGCTACTTTTTTACTCCTGTTTTTACCGTATTAAGAGAAGCGGTGCAAGTGAAATTAGACACTGTCATCAGACAACATGTGGTAATTTATAAATGTTTTAAATCAGGTTGGGTCCAGATTAGCCAGCAGGTGGGTCCGGATCTGGACCCCGGTCTGCTAATCTGTGTCCTCTGGCATAGTGCTTTGAATCCGGGGGTTCTTCTGAGTTCAAGCCCCACTCCTACAGCCTCCACACTGGGTCCCTGAGCAAAAACCGTTAATCCCACTGTAACAATGAGCCATTGTTACCTGCATATTGGCTAAAATAACAGTTAAACACAGCATCTGGTTTCGTAGTTTGGGTTGTTTTGGGTGCAGTAGATTTGTTTTGGGTGTGGTTTCTTTGGTAGGCCACATCTTGTTTTCAGTTTTGTATAAAAAGTAAATTGATTTCACTTTAGAATATTTTTGTTGCTTAACTCTTCCTAAAAGGGAAATAAATGAATTAAAGTGGTAAAATATCAAAGCTCATTGTCAAATAATCACCTCTGCTATTTCTCTCTCCAAGCAGGTGTGCACAGGACTGCACCATTGGAGAATCGAAGGGGGGAGTTTGGTCTCATGTATGGTGTTTTCTATGTTAAGTTTTGAGCATTTTTTTTTTGTTGGAGTTTATATAAAACATTATATTTCTGTATTGATTGGTAAGTGTAGTTCTGAATTAGCTGTTCGTTTAAAACACATTTTTTTCTTGTTTTTTTACAGCTGTAAATCCCTTTTATAATGGTTTCTTCCAATTTAGTTCCACCTCTACAAAAGAAACATGGCTGCCATTGTTCTGGCTTGGTGTGGTTTGGTTGATGTGCTGCATCAGAAATCAGAGATGGGAAGTAACGAAGTACAAATACTTTGTTACTGTACACAAGTAGATTTTTCTGATATTTTTACTTTACTACTTATTTTTATGGCGACTTTTTACTTCTACTCCTTACATTTTTACACAAATATCTGTACTTTCTACTCCTTACATTTAAAAAAATTGGCTCGTTACTTTAGTTTTGAATCATTTCAATGGAATTACCGTTATTATTTTTCACATCATCAATACCAAATTCAATCTAATTGGATGGGAATCTACGTTGCATTTGACGCACCACTACAAGATGAATCGACAGATTCGGCGGTATTCATTGGCCGCAAATCATTGCAGCTTGGTGGCGGTGGCGTTAGCATAGTAGCATGGACGACGAGATGATTGAAAATGAACACAACGGAGATCTAGTCCTATTGGCAGACATCCATTTAAAATGTAGGCAACGGCATGAAAAAAGTGGTTTCTACTTTTACTTTTATACTTTAAGTAAATTTACAAGCCTGTACTTTGTTACTTTTACTTGAGTAAAGAAGTTTAATCAGTACTTCCACTTTTACCAGAGTATTTTTTAACACAAGTATCTGTACTTTTACTCAAGTACGGAAAGTGAATACTTTTGCCATCTCTGTCAGAAATTATTAATGATGTTTTTTAGCTTAAAACTCTTGTTTGGGTCCCACCTCCATGACTGCTTGGCCTCCTGACGAGCATGTGACACCCACCCTGCTCCCAGGGCGCAGCACAATGGCAGCCTACTGCTCCCCAAGGGGATGGGTTAAATGCAGAGAGTTAATTTCATTGCACTGTACTTTGACAATTGGGGTTCTGGGTCCCCCGGCGCTTGCCTCAGTGCTCTAGGGGGGTGGATCTTTGGCTCTTCACAACCACTATAGCAATAGTCATACTGCTCCACTTGTGAAAGCATAATCTGTTGGGCTCTTTTTTGGCATCAAGACATTTATTCTTATTGCCACATTGCCAAGACACTTTACAAACTGAGATGAATTCCGACCTCCATCTTTAGATTGACCTTCTTCAGGCTGACTGCTTTCCTGCATAAAGCTGTACACCTTTTTAAATTCCAGTTGGGGGTGAAGCTTCATGTCTCCTAGTCTGACAGATGGGTTTAGTAGGTTAGGAACAGAAACTTAAAAAGAGGCCAAACTGGTTTAGTTTACATGGGTCCGCCGGACTCCAGTTGACGTATTGCATCCATCTCCAGTTTGCTCCTGAAGGCCTGGATTGTCTCCCAGCCCCGGCAGCTGCAGGCAGCAGACGTTTAATTGACAGGTAGTAAAGGTGAGACTTCAGCGTGGCCAAAAAGGTCTGCAGCAAATCAACCCGGGGGAGTGGCAGGAGCTGAAATGCTGGGGATCATAAAGACGAAGGGAGGGGTCTCTGTTCTGTGTCTGCGGATAGGAACCAACGAAACAAAGTCAAAGTTGCGGAAATGAGACTACATGTTAGGTGAGACACACCAGGACCTAAAGCCACGGAATGCCTTCTCATTCCGATGCCCTGGAAAAGGAGAGACGTTTTATGGGGTTTATTGGAAGCTGATGCTGGAGCTCTAGGCAACATCCCATCAGATTTGTTTGGTTCCTTTGTGTTTTTTGTCAGTTTCCTGGCCTGCTTTAACCCACTCACCTCTAAAGATATTACGAACATTTGACGTGTTGGGCCTGTTTACACACACACCCTCCCTCCAACAATTAGGACCAAAGATCTGTCCTAGCGAAGTGATTTTTTCCATTTGGGTGGAGTTAACGGTGGCAGATTCCAGAATTGCGAAATAAATTTATTTCCGATGCATCTACATACAGTCGATCTACAGTTGATTAGGATCTAATTACATCTCTGTTCTTAAAAGGTCTTAAATTCAATATCCAAACTCAAATTACAGACAACATGACACATTATTGTGTTTGTCATCTTTTAATGAACAATAAGTACATTTCTGATGGATTTTATTTGATATGATTGAGTATGCAGAGTTTATGTGTGTAGCCTCAAAATAAATCCAAATAATCCACCCTTCTTTTATTTTAGTTCACACTTCTTATCAGGAGCTTTTTATATTTTGATGACTCTCTGATAGCAGAGGACTAAATTGGAAGAATGACATGTATTCAAACGCATCCATCCACCAATCTGTCTGCTTCCTCCTCAAACTGGAGCTTCTCGTAACACTTCACCTCACATGAACTCTGTGAAACATCCAAACTGACAGACAAATCAAAACAACTCCAACTAGGCTGAAAAAAAAAAAACATATTTTACAACAATGCAGGTAATCAGATCGTTCTTGCTTCATTTGCAACACGTTGTGTCACAGGAAAAAAAACAAAGAAAAGGTTTTAATTACATCAGACTGAAAACACTCTGTAACCGCACACAGTGGAAGGACGCTCCATGGAGATACATATTTGGAAAACTAAAAAGACAATCTTCTTTTTAGGAACCAATGCAAAAAAAAAGAATCCCAAACTCAGTCTTAAAGTCTACACTGGAAAAACGATCTAGAAATAAGTAAAAATGTCTTAAATTAAGTGTATTTACCCTTAATTTTAGTAGGTAAATTAGATAGTTTGCCAATGGAATGAGTATTTTACTCTTAAAATAAGATATTTAGATAACATGCACTTGAAATAAAGAAATGCAGTTGTGTTTTCTTATTTTGAATGCAAATTATCTTGTTCCACTGGCAAAATGTCTCTTTTACCTTCTCAATTCAGGGACAAATGCACTTATTTTAAGAAAAAATTACTTATCTAGATGTAGATTTTTTCCAGTCTAGAGTACGTAGTCCTAGACAATGACCTCGCCCTACTCTTCATGTCACAATACATTGTAAAACATCCGCAAAAGTGCTTCTTAAAGGCATAGTACACCCAAAACATGATTAGCCTTCATTTTCTACTCACCCCCATGCTGAACAACACTCTGGAGTACTTTTTTGATATCTCAAATGCATCTGGAGATCTGGGAGGCTTCTTGCTGTCTGCTGACATTCAAATAATGGAGGTCTACGGTGCCCGACACAGAAAGGTCCATAAAAGTCCACAAAAAACGTGTCAATATTCCTCCATACTGCTCGTCCAATGTATTCCAAGTGTCCTGAGTGGGTAGCATCCAGAATGTACTCGAAACGAAGTCATTTAGAATGTTCTTAGAGCATAAACAGTAGTGTATAGGATTTCCTAAAAGCGCGTTCACGAGTCTACGGAAACCGCGGCAGACCAAACCAGATGAAAGTGCGCATTCAGCTCGGCAAAGAACTCATGCTCTTCCTCAACACTGAAGTCCTCAGACATTTTTCTTTCGTTGTTTCTTTCTTTGCACAGGTAAACAGCACATTTCTTCTTCTACGCTTGCATTATCGGCAGAGCAGACGCCGAATGCGCACTTTCATCTGGTTTGGTCTGCCGCGGTTTCCGTGGCGTCGTGGACTCGCAGGCGCGCGCTTTTAGGAAATCCTATACACTACTGTTTATGCTCTAAAAACATTCTAAATGACTTCGTTTCGAGTACATTCTGGATGCTACCCACTCAGGACACTTGGAATACATTGGACGAGCAGTATGGAGGAATATTGACACGTTTTTTGTGGACTTTTATGGACCTTTCTGCCTCGGGCACCATAGACCTCCATTATTTGAATGTCAGCAGACAGCAAGAAGCCTCCCAGATCTCCAGATGCATTTGAGATATCAAAAAAGTACTCCAGAGTGTTGTTCAGCATGGGGGTGAGTAGAAAATGAAGGCTAATCATGTTTTGGGTGTACTATTCCTTTAAACTGCCCTAAAAAATACAGCTTTACATAAAAACTACAAGATATTTATTTATTTATTTCGAACAGACAGTAAAAACAATCAAGAAAGAAAAAAAAATTGAATGAAACAAACTTAAGAATGAAATAATAAAACAAATTATTTTGCCCATGTGACATGCTAATTTTATATTTTCTGTTCGAAAAGGAGCAGGTAGAAGATGCATCTTATAATGTCCTGCCCCTTTCCTACTTGTCAATTTATCATCAATTAACTGTCAAAACATCAAAAAACCCCAAAAAACACTTGTTTCCATTCCACATGATGTTTAGCCATGTACAATTATTTTAAGTACTATTTAAGTCATCAATTACATTATAGACTATTAAACAGTCATCTTATATAGCGTATTATGAAATGAGCTTGGTTTTAATCAGTTTTTTAAATTGGTTTGCATTTATAAAGTATTAAAGTCATCACTTCTCTTTTTAAATAAAACTTTGTTTAAAAATAAAAAAACTTTTTAGCTTCCGTAGCTAAATCACATAATATGAGTTATTTGCAAATCATCCTACAAACTTTAACCATTATGAAAGACATTCTTGTAGGGAAAATGTCTTCTATTTGTAGGAAGAGAGCTTAAAGAAAATCTGATTTCTTTTCCAAATGAAGCAGAAGAACAAAATATGTAATTAAGAACTTCTTGTGATTGAGAATGCGGTCGTGATGAAGGGCTTAAGTCAGTGATTCATGCATGCAGGTTGGAGTTCCAGCCTTATGACCTTTGCTCCATGTCTTCCCTCTTTCTTTTAATCCAATTTCCTGTTTGCCTACGATCAAAAATAAAGGCCACTAGGTGCAAATAAATTACGAATAATATAAACAAAATAATATTGGATGATTATGTATTCATTTAAGATTAAAATACATTCATCATTTTGAAAAATGTATTGAAAGTTTTGTGTTTAAAAATATAAATGCAAGGCAAAATAAATATTGCCTCTTTTCAAAGTAGCCAACTGAATTCTTGTCCCTTTTGGCTTTCCATACATGCTGCAGTCCAATATCTCCTATTTACACAGTTCTGTTTGTGAGATGATTAGATTAATGTTCAAAATATTATGAGATTCTACAGAAAGATCTCTTTTTACGTACAGTGTTATGTAATTGGGCAACAATCACCTGCAGTGATCCTGCAGGTGCAGTTGTGGACAAGTCTGGAAGGCTCGTTAGTCTAGAAAAGAAAAGAGAGACAGCAAATTGATAGTTTGCTCAACTATCGAATAGGTGTCGATAGTTGAGCATGCTGGACATTTTTAATAATCATAATTAAACTTTATTGATCTCACATTGGAGAAATTTACCTTTTACCATTTAAAGTCGTAGGGAAGCGGCCATTCAAACGTTTTTCCGAATTTCCGAATTCTCCAGAGTGTTGAACAACTTTACAGGAGGGAATAAAGTGAATGTGATTGGTCGATTATCAAGGGGGCGCGATTGTTTTGGCGACTGGTTTGTCTGAAGCATCTTGCTAACCAGTTAGCAACTTAGTGCTATCAGGTTCCTAATGGGAAATTCCATTGGGACCAAGTAGCACTAAATTGGTGACTTAGAAACGACGCTGTCAAGGAACGCTATGGACAGCGGAAACATGCAAGAGGAGGAGAGTTTAGTGTCGGAGGTCGTGGATGAGTCTCCTCCGTCATCCATTTTTTATTTAGAGGAGGAAAGCGGGGACGAAGATGTTGTGGAAGAGGACGCCAGGGCGGCAGAAGCTTGGTTTGGTGTAGAAGGCTTCCAGCCGTACATGTTTGAGCCCTTGCCTCGCAACGCTGCCAGTTCTGTTAGCTCTACGCCTGCCGAAGACACAGACGTCCATCCCCGTGAACACTGGGACGGAACTCAATGGGAAAGGAAAGGATTCTGATTTCAACCGTTGCGTATATTAGCTGCGACATATGAATCAAGATGCTATGACCGAAAAAAATTGATTGACAGATGATCGTTGGTATATGATTGGCCTGGAGAAGAAAACAGATTTAACACATGGTTCGATAAAGAGTAAATTTATATACATGTTTAAGCCACAATGATTTGACATTTAAATATGACTTCCGTACGACTTTAACCCATCCCCTTGGGGAGCAGTGGGCTGCCATCTTGGGGCACCCGGGGAGCAGTGTTAGCCTCGTGAGGCCATCCACATCTCGCGAGCTTTCAAGGTTTCACTCGCTAATCAGTCTGGAGACTCTCCATTGAAGAAAATTTGGAGCCGTTCACCAAACGAACGTCCAATCAGCGTTGGCTTTGAGGTGGGTTGAGGTGTGACGCAACGAGAAGCGCGACAGTTCAGTCTAAAGAACATGGCGGCTTCAGCCGATGAAACTAGCGTTAGCGTGGCTATCGAGCAAGTTTTATCGGATTTACAGAGTATTTCTTCACTGAAAGAAGAGCAAAACACTGCTCTGGAGGCTTTTCTCAGAGGAAAATATGTTTTTGCTCTTCTCCCGACTGGTTTCGGCAAGAGTTTGATCTATCAATTGGCTCCTCTTCGCTCTGTTGGTACGTCATATGCTTCGTTGATCTGATTGGTTTATTTGGCCCGTCTATCACCAACATAGGCCAATCAGCTAACCAGTATTTTCGCCCCTTCCCAAAATTACTTCAATGGAAGGTTTCCAGATGGATATGCGGAGCAAATCCATCTGGCGGAGTCATATTAGAGCAGTGTTTTTGTTAAGGGTCTTTTCTAGAGATCCAGAGTAGCGGTCTGTGGGACTCAAACTCAGATCGTCAGGATTCCAACCTCTATGCCCTGACCACTGAGCCGCCACTCCTCCTGCTCTGCTACTTTAGCAGAGCAGCTTAATATAATCAAAGAATTTCCCTATATTGGGGCAGGAGAATGAGGAGGCAGAGTGGTGGAGAAGTGAAATCAGTGGCAAAAACTAATAACTAAGTTATTGCTTGGATTTAAATAATTGCATTTTACATGAGAAAAAAAATAAGGATATTATTAAAGTTAATTATATCTCCACCGCATGTAAGGAAAAATTGCTCATTTGTTTTTATTTAAATGGACAACAAAATAAGTTAACGAGAAACAATAAATTCCATGAAGGTGGCAGAATGAATAAATAATAATATCCTTCATACTATGAAACTTGATCTTTCTCTCTCCAACACGTGACCCCTGCAATAATGACATGTTCTAATGTTGAAGAGAGCAACAGCTGAAAAGGATAAACATGATGACTAGAGGTTAACACAAGGTAATTTTTTTGTTTGCGTAAACTTTGAATGTAGCCGGGGTCTTAGTCCTATAATTAAATCTAAGCCAGCCTGATTAGTCCAACTCTCTGACCTTGTGTTGAACTGATTTTAATTATTATAGTTTATACATAAATCGCATAAGCGATTTGCTGAATAGAGCAGTGGTAATCAGCCTGATCTTTACAGTAATTATCTGTATTCCCAGATTCATGTTAAGAGTCAGATAAGAAGAAGAACACATATTTGGAAAAGATTGCTGCTTGTTCTTAACGTTGCTTTCTGATCCTCCGAACCTCCGTTTGTTTGCATGAGAAAGTGCGGATTACATTTATGCTTTTACTTGTTTAAGCCAAACAAAGAGAGAAAAAAGGCGGTAGCTCAAAGTGAAGCGCTGAGACAGGACCAGAAGAGAAAATGCCCCTGAGGTTAGTGTCGGGGAGTTTTTATGGCTCCAATCATGCAAACCATAATTGGTTCAGACTGAGGAGCAATCATTTTACACTTTCAGTCAAATGTGTCTTTGAACAGCGAGGCGTGTGCTGACGTGAGTGCATTCTTTTCTTTCTGTTTGCTCTTACTTTTGCATAGATTGTGGAAATTCCCCCCTGGCTTAAAGCAGCACAATGACAGAGCCTCGTTAGGGAGTCGGATACAAGATAAGGCGCCTCATGTAGCAACCGACCTAAAAGCACAACCGTTTGTTCCTTACCTCAGCAAAAATGGCTAATCTACTTCTTGTGCTAAGAAAAAGAAGTAAAATGTGAATTAAAAATCTAAATTAAAGGATATATATCAGGGCCAAACTATTACTGCCACTTACAGTTTGAACCTTCGAGGTTTTGCCAAAGATCATGTTTGCATGTTTACTGATATTCATCATGAGTTCCTCCTTTCCTAAGAGTTTTTAGCCCACCCCATAGATCCTGTTGCACAATTAAATTCAATGAGCTCTGAACCAGTTTTTATGTAATAATGGATGAACAGGAGCACATTCTGTTAGTCACAGTAAAAGCTGAACCCATAGCTATGTCTAGGACAGAACAGGACTAAGCACTGACAAACCAACCAAACTCTACCATCTATGATGTGTTGATGGCTGCAGCACAGCTAATATCTCCCTCCAGGATGCTGTCATAGCTACACAGGAACAGACCAAATGAAGGAACTGTGATGAAAAAAAGCAGACATTAGAGATTTAACCAACAGATTCTGCAGAATTTAAAAAAAATAGAGGTAAAACAAAGCAGAAAAATGAAAAGTGGTCCCTTTTGTCCTCCAGCAGCCTAATCCCATAGCAGCCGCCTTTGGTAACAGCTTTCGATTGGTTGGTAAACATATATTTTTTTGAGTTAAGGGACGTCAGTGGGATGTAGTTGGATTTTAACCTGACTCCGCCAGATGGATTTGCTCCGCATATCCATTTGGAAACTTTCCGTTGAAGTAATTTTGGGAAGGGGCGAAAATACTGGTTAGCTGATTGGCCTATGTCGGTGATAGACGGGCCAAATAAACCACTCAGATCAACGAAGCATATGACGATGAAAACACAACCACAATGCAGGCACAAGCCAATTGATAGATCAAACTCTTGCCGAAACCAGTCGGGAGAAGAGCAAAAACATCTTTTCCTCTGAGAAAAGCCTCCAGAGCAGTGTTTTGCTCTTCTTTCAATGTAGAAATACTCTGTAATTCCGATAAAACTTGCTCGATAGCCACGCTAACGCTAGTTTCATCGGCTGAAGCCGCCATGTTCTTTAGACTGAACTGTCGCGCTTCTCGTTGCGTCACACCTCAACCCGCCTCAAAGCCAACGTGGGCAAGACACTTCACCTGCATTGTCTGCTGATGATGGTCAGACCATCCTGATCTCGAAAGCTTACAAGGTTTCACTCGCTAATCAGTCTGGAGACTCTCCGTTAAAGAAAATTTGGAGCCGTTCACCAAACGAACGTCCAATCAGCGTTGGCTTTGAGGCGGGTTGAGGTGTGACGCAACGAGAAGCGCGACAGTTCAGTCTAAAGAACATGGCGGCTTCAGCCGATGAAACTAGCGTTAGCGTGGCTATCGAGCAAGTTTTATCGGAATTACAGAGTATTTCTTCACTGAAAGAAGAGCAAAACACTGCTCTGGAGGCTTTCCTCAGAGGAAAAGATGTTTTTGCTCTTCTCCCGACTGGTTTCGGCAAGAGTTTGATCTATCAATTGGCTCCTCTTCGTCGTCGCTCTGTTAGTACGTCATATGCTTCGTTGATCTGATTGGTTTATTTGGCCCGTCTATCACCAACATAGGCCAATCAGCTAACCAGTATTTTCGCCCCTTCCCAAAATTACTTCAACGGAAGGTTTCCAGATGGAAACGGAGCAAATCCATCTGGCGGAGTCAGGTTAGGTCAGAGAGCCCGGTGGCGCCAGTGTACGGCAACCTCATTTCTGTCAGTGAGCCCCAGGGCAGCTGTGGCTACAATGTAGCTCACCACCATCAGTGTGTGAGTGTGTGCATGAATGGGTGAATGACTGAATTTAGTGTAAAGCGCTTTGGTTAATTCGCCTTACTTGAAAAAGCGCTACAGTTTAATTCTTACTCCATATAAAAGCTAAAAATAAAAACACATGCTCACAAACAAGTTTGATTATAAGTAGAAATGTTTGTCTTTTTCCCGCAGATTACATTTTGTTTTACAAAACATGACATTTGTGACTTGAGACACATTTGATGAGTTAGACACAAGCGATCAATGTCAGCCGAAATATATACAGGAACTTCCAGCTCCCCAATTCTGTTAAAAAATCCCCCCATGGGCGTGCAGCTGGCGCATTGGTTAGCGTACACAACCCATGTACGGAGGCCTTAGTCCTCGAGGTGGCCGACCCGGGTTCGAATCCTTTGCTGCATGTCTCTCCTCCTCTCTCATACCCCCTTTCCTGTCCGCCTACTGTCAAGGAAACAAGCCAATAGTGCTGCAAAAACAAAACAAAAAAAAAAATAGAAAAAAAATCCCTCCATGTGGAAATTTTTACCACAGTATCATGAGTTTATTTCTTTGATTCCACTCAGTCATGCCATGAACCCCAGAAGGAAGTCTACGGGAGTTGCAGGTTGACCTGCTGCTCATCTGACCGCTCAGCCTTTCCACTCCAGCGTCGCTGAATGTTATCTTCCTAGCTGAGCGAGCCTCCGTCTCGCTCCTGCTGTGAAGCTGTGTACCTGAAAGCCACAAACAATAGCATCTTGTGTCCCATCCACCTCTTATCTGGGCCTCGCTCTCTCTTACGGAGAAAAAAGAACGCCTCATTTTTTATTAATTACACGAAAACAATGATTTTAGCCAGAGATGGGCTCCCCAGTGATTCTGAAGCCACTTAAACCATTTTATAATCTGCCTGATGATGGCGGAACAATGAAGCCATTGTGCTGCAGCAGAGCAGAAGAAAAGAGAAATAAAAGCATTAATATGACACTGAGATAATAAGCCAGCAGGCTGGCATTGACTCATACACACATATCTGAAATCTTGAATAAATGTATTAGGAGTCCTTATTGTATTTAAAGCTACCTATTGTGCCAAGCGATCAGCTGGTGTGTGTGTGTGTGTGTGTTGTCCTCAGTGTGTAACTGTGCATGAAAGATGTCTGAGTGTGCATTGAAAACACCTCATTATTCCTGTAACCTAACCTTTCCTCTCTGCGGTTTGCTTCTCCCTCCTTTGTATCAAAGGCAGAAACTGTGGTAGGCGTCACATCATGGCACCTTTCGACTCATTCACACATTATCTAAAGGGTTAAACAGCCCACACGTATTATTGACTGAGACATTCATACCACAACCCTGGCTCTGTTTTATTCTCATTATTTCACAACTTTGTTTCATTCTTGTGGAGGTTTTTTCTCTTGTTTTTTCTCTGTCAGGGGGACAAGTGGGCATTTTTAATGAGATACCAATCAGTCCAGTCATCAACGACCAGAGCTGCTGTTTTTTTTTTAATTGCACTGACAGGATTTGGTTTGTGTTGCTGAGCTGCAATCTTTCTGTCATCATTTTTGCATAAGAGCTTGGATTAATTAATTCAGGGCTGAGTCTCTAAACATGTTTCCTAGTAGTGTTGTTGTGGGTAGATTCTGGGTGTAACCTCCGTCTGCAGTCGCTGCAAAGAAATTTGCTTTGATGGACATGTTTGCCTAACGAGATGCATTTCTATAGAATGAATTTTGATCCATTATTTTGTTCCATTATTGTTGTAAACAAAGCACATGTTTTGTAACTTACAAAAAACAAACAAATATTTTGTAATTAGTAATTTGGAAAATAAAGTCCAAAAATTAAACTTTGAAAAACTTCTTAAGCAAAAGAAAAAAGTTTTTTTAGAATAACTTTGCTGTTTTTCTACATTTTCTTTATTCAAAAATTTTTTTTTTTTGTTTTTGTTTTTATTTTAACAGAATTTTTTTAAATTTAATCTTTTTCAAAATATTCTCTTCACTTCAGGTCCGATACAAAGGCCCACCTTTGATGTTCGCATTGATCATTAAAAATGTTTTTGCAAAAACCTTTGAAGACCAATAGAAATGCTTTTTTTTTTACTTCTCATTCCAGAGGATGTCATCTTTAAAAAGCCGAAACAAGCAAGTAAAAAGAAAAAAAGAATATAAGATGTAAAACAAAATTTCAGAAGAATACAATTTGTTAATTTCAACCTAAAAAAAATAGATAAATAAATAGCAAAATAAAATGTAAAAAAAAAACACAAATATTTTATTTTTTTAAATTCAAAACTTATTTTAAAGTTTAATCTTTGGATGGAGCCGTTTTCCAAATTACTATTTGCAAACCCTGTTCCATGTTTGCATAAATAATGGATTCAAATTCACCCCATAAAGAGCAGAGACACATTTCTATTGGTCTGTATGGATTTTAGCAACAACCTTTATTGATCAAGAGCGAACGTTACAGTAGTATTGGGCTTAATCAGCTTTGGAGTAAAATCATTTTCTAATTCATTTACATTGGTTAATGCAGGGGCGGATCTAGACGGAGAGGGGGGCCCGCCCAGACATTTGACACATCACAGTTCTTTGCTCTGTTTTTAAAATATTTAATCACTGATTCACTAACACATTTACATGTTTAAGATGTTTAGTTTTGCTAATTCTTATGAGACCGTTGTCATGTCTGTGGATCCCTGAGATAGCCTTGACCCCCCTAAAGAGATCTCTATCTCCACCTCTGGGTACATGATTCTTTGCTTTAACTGCTTCACCTTTTCAAGCAAGTTCTATTTAAAGGATGTCTTGGTTATTTAGTAGGCAGGTCTTGGATTAGCAGGGAAATCATACTCAGCTTTCTGCAGATAGTAATAATTACAGGTGTGTAACTTTGTTTGATCATTTAAAAGGTGTCAGTATTACAAAAGAGATTAAAAATAAAGACATAAGGAATGGATCGGGTTGAGGTTCCTGCTTTTATCAGTGTGAGAAATATCTGGATTTTCTGATCCTGAACAGAAAAGCTTTGTGATCCAAAGTAAATAAACTTGATTCTTCTAATAACAGCTTTATTACGTAGCATTTTCTTTGCAATAAATCAAAGTTTAATACCGTGCGTCGTAACCTTTCATTTTAAAAACCACATGATATTAATAAAAGGATCTGTAATTTTTATTCCCTCACAGATGATCCTGTGTTTCACGTTCAGAGTCTGGAAAGCGTCTCCATTAGGGAGAGAGCAGCAGACTGTGGTAATGACTCAGAACTGGGTTCTGGTCATGTTTGTTCTCTGGCTAATCCTCTCCGAACTGCATTATGAAATCAGGCCTCGTTCACACTGACCATCTCTTTATGTAAAAACATTAAGCTGAGCGAAATATTCCAATCCGGACACAACATGTGGATTTACCCGATGGAAAACTGTGTGCTCTGCTCAGCCCTGCCCTGCCAGGCGGAGGGGATATTATCCTTAAAGGCCCGCTGTTCCCCAGAATATGCTTAGACGCTGTAATTTAAAAATAAAAACATGTCAGCCTCCCTGCACCACATTAGGTCCAAACCCAGTCAGTGTGAGTCAGCAGATTAAGGAAGTTTCTAAGCCTCCAGAAGCTCCTGCAAACACCCCCAAACACCGTTTTACAAGCTGCTGTGTGTACACAAGTGCGGCTTTGCTCTCAATAAAGTTTCCAACTGCTTCTGGATGACTGATGTGGCATGTTTACTCCTCGCCCTCCCTCATGGTGACACATGGTTACAAACTATTCTCCCTTATTAGACCGGATTCCCTCTGCACAGAGGTAAAAAACAAAACAAAAAAACAATATCCCTCTTTGGTTTGATCAAATATGAGCGAGGCGGAGTGGCTTTAGTAGCTGCAGGGGAGCCATAAAAGTAAAAATGTCTGGGGAGATTGATTCTTGTGTACAGGGTGGTATGTGTATGTTTATTGTGAACTGGAGCTGATGTTGCTGGTGGTGTGGGGGGTTGAAAAAGAAAACCCCACTCTGTGGTTTCCTGATGTTTAGTCTCTGAGGAAGACGGGAGGAGGGGAAAAGGAATCCATTCGCTCCCACTTTCTGCCGCTGGAATAATGTCTGAAGCTTTAAGGAGTTTGAAGAGACTATTAAAGGTTGATGGGTTACTGCTTTGCTCGTTAGAACAAACACTTGTAGAATAAAATTATAAAAATAACATTAGAGCCATAAATCAGTGCATATTCTCATTTATTCGTTAGACCAGAGGTCACGGACCCAGATCCAACCTGATTTAAAACATTTATAAATTATCGCATGTGTCTAACTTCACTTGCGCCTCTTCTCCTGTTAATACGGTAAAGCCCTCCGGAGCGTCCGGCTCCAGGCTGAACGTGATCCAAATGAGCCAATGAGCTGTCAGTCTGGGTTGCTGCTGCTGATACTTTTAGACACAGCAGGCAAACCTGTGGCAAGCCGGGCGATGGGAAAGAAGGAGAAGACCATGAGAAAAAGAGAGCAGAGAAAGTGTGGACTGCTGGAAGAACTGCAGTGAACTGGTGAAAGAAAAGTGAAATGGCGTGCTCAAAGATGACCCTGCACATTTAGAGGATGTTCCTGTCTGTTCACCAAACGAACGTCCAACCAGCGTTGGCTTTGAGGCGGGTTGAGGTGTGACGCAACGAGAAGCGCGACAGTTCAGTCTAAAGAACATGGCGGCTTCAGCCGATGAAACTAGCGTTAGCGTGGCTATCGAGCAAGTTTTATCGGAATTACAGAGTATTTCTTCACTGAAAGAAGAGCAAAACACTGCTCTGGAGGCTTTTCTCAGAGGAAAAGATGTTTTTGCTCTTCTCCCGACTGGTTTCAGCAAGAGTTTGATCTATCAATTGGCTCCTCTTTGTCGTCGCTCTGTTAGTACGTCATATGCTTCATTGATCTGATTGGTTTATTTGGCCCGTCTATCACCAACATAGGCCAATCAGCTAACCAGTATTTTCGCCCCTTCCCAAAATTACTTCAACGGAAGGTTGGAGTCAGGTTAAGAGCAGACAGGAACAGACCAGGAATCCAAGAGTCCACAACTGATCAGAAGTTCCTACCCAAAACAGGAACAGAAGGACCCAGACTTCCAGAAATCCACAGAGCGTTCAGGCAGGTTTAGAGTCCATATTGAGACGGGTCCAGAAGCATGCCCACAGACTCGCACAGATGCAGACAGGCAGGTTCAGTGGTTGAGACAACAGAGACAAGACGTTGTACCAGAATTTCTGCACAAAACTTTAAACCGGTCTCCTAGAAGCCAGGCTTACATGAACCATGAAGGTCAGTTTTATTCCTGTAAGCCTGGCTCTTCCTAGGAACCCACCCATCTTCTTCTAAGAGGCAACAGCAGAGCTCACATTACTGCAGATGAAGCCCCAGTCAGTCCATCCATCTTCCACTTTACTTATCATCAATCCTAAACAAGACCTCAAACACACTTGAACTTCTCCACTTGACCGAAACCAGGAGGTACTTTTTCCAGCTACTTAGCCATGAACCTGCTGGATGCCTTGGTCTAAAAACGATGTCAGAAACACTTTTCATCGCAGACTGGACGCTGTCATCCCAAGATCCTGTCTGTGAACATGACAACATAAAATGGGACAAGAAGGAGAATCCAAAGCGCACCAGAGGCAAGTTTAGCTTCATGACGGGAATACCAGTCCAGGTCTGGCTTTGTTCATGCAGGTTCTGGATAGAAGTGAAGAACATCACCAGCAGCTATAGTCCCGCTTCTCCCCACTGGAAATGTTGGTGTGTACGATTGTGAGCCTTCTAAAAACACACAAAAACCCCAAATGTACCAGAAAACTGGGCCCCCATTGCTAAAGCTTTGTCTTACAGACCAACATGAAAGCCACAGCCCTCCTTCTGCATCACAGTCAGTCTAAACGTCCTTTCAGACACACTCCAGCATCATTGTCATGAAGAAAACAGAAGGGTATTTTCTAAATATGTACTAGAAACAAGCACAGGCTTTAGAAAGGTTTTCATTATAGATGGAATATGACAACCGAACAAAAAAGAGTCAATGGTATATCTAAAATATCTAGTCAGGCGTCATTTACTAGATAACACAGAGAGTTAGCTCTTTCTATTAACCTGGATGGAAGCCAATGATAGTAACGAATTTGGTTCATTAATTAGTCTGGCTCTAGCCTGATGTGTATCCATGTGGGGGCCCTATTCATAGAATCTCCATCTCCACAGATTTGGAACGTAATAACTCACCTCATTTCCACAGGTAGGGAGGATATTTTCAGTGTATTCTTGGTTAAGTGCTCATGTTAGGATCCGTCTGTCGTCTTTCTCATCACTTATCAAAGTCATCTGTGACCCAGTAAAAGTTTCCACTTAAGCATGGCACTGCAAAAAATTGAAATCTAAATAAGTCATTTGTTCCTAAACTAAGTACATTTTTTCTTGAATTGAGGAGGTAAGTGAGACACTTTGCCAATGGAACAAGACAATTTACATTTAAAATAAGAAAAAGCAACTGCATTGTCTTATTTCAAGTGCATTTTATCTAATTATCTTATTTTAAGAGTAAAAATACTCATTCCATTGGCAAATCATCCCATTTACCTGCTAAAATTAAGGTGAAATACACTTGATTTAAGGAATTTTTACTTATTACTAGATTGTTTTTGCAGTGGGTACACTGGTGTATTTCTGTGAAACACAGTCTGGCTTTTAACCACTGACTAAATTGGATTTTAATGAAGGTATTTATCTGTAACCTGGACCTACTGACATCATATTTTTAACGTTTTTCGAAGTTAAAAGTTTTAAAATGTAAGCATTTGGTTTACAACTTCAAAAATATGAATTGTCAAATATGTTCTATTCAGGTACATATCACTAATCAACAAAAGATTAATACAAACTCTATTATTTCTAGACTCACCAGCATTGCACACTGCAAAAGCGATCCAGAAATAAGTAAAAATTTCTTAAATTAGGTGTATTTACCCTTAATTTGAGCAGGTAAATGAGATAGTTTGCCAATGGAATGAGTATTTTTACTCTTAAAATAAGATAATTAGATAATATGCACTTGAAATAAGACAACGCAATTGTGTTTTCTTACTTTAAGTGTAAATTGTCTTGTTCCTTGGCAAAATGTCTCTTTTACCTCCTCAATTCAGGAACAAATGCACTTATATTAAGAAAAAATGACTTATCTAGATTAAGTTTTTTTGCAGTGCACATTGTAATACCTTCCAAATTAATTAATAATAGAAGAAAAGCTGCACAAAACTGTTATATGCTGCAGAAACATTAACCTGCAAACAGAAAAATTCGAGTAACACAAAAACATGTGCAAAGAACAAAAACTGCAATCATAAATAGAAGAAACGTGCAAACCTGCCTCAAACACCAACCCTACCTGCAAGCTCAATTCTAACATCCAAGAATCCATATTGTCCCACCCCAACCTCAATCATTTAAGACCAACCAAAAATGGATCAGCCAATCACATGGCAGTATTATGTTTTAAGGCAAAACATACAACTGTGACGAAATCAGCTGAAGCAAAACCTGCATGGCAGCCAATGATGCAACATATTCTCATTATCAGTTCATATGAAATCCTACGAAAAGTTATGCACAGTATTTCGTACGTTTTTGACGTTTTTTCTCGGAAAAACAGATCAGTGCGCATGCGCAGCCAGACAGACGAAAGAAGCAGATCCGCGGACGGACGTAAAACTGCGAAAAACAGTGTAATAATCACTTCTTCATGTCTCTAACTACGTTGCTTGCTGTTTTGTATCTTAGGGTTAGGGTTAATTGTATGTTAAATTCTATGTTATTGAATGGTGCGTAAGATGCGCAAGGATATCTTGTCTCGAGGCAAGACATAAAAATATGACGAAATACGACGAAAAAAACGTCAAAAACGTACGAAATTACAGTGCATAACTTTTCGCACGATTTCATACGAACTCATAATAAGAATACACTGAATGATGGGAGTAACGGCGTTGAAAGTAATGGCGTTACTAACGCCGCTACCTTTTTTAGTAACGAGTAATCAAAATGATTACTCTTACTGTAACTATAACACAGTTACAATTGCCGACACCCCGTTACTGCGCGTTACTCAGGTCGCGCAATGAACCTTTTTTCATGATAGGACTCGTGCGCGCGTCATGAGAGAGGGGAGGATGGAGAGTGAGGAGGACTCCAGCGCTTTCCAGATGGAAATACCGGTGTTACGTCTAGCTGCGTTTCCCCATCAGATACGGTTTCCCCTGCATCTCCGCACAGCGCGGCGGCACGATTCACCGCGCAAGCGACAGGAAACGCGCATGCTCGCTAAAGGCGCGTAACAAACACAGGATTTCAGAATTAGACATCCCCAGTTATTAATTTCATACACTCGCAAAACTTACTACTAACTAGTTACTTTTATTGTGGAGTAACTCAGTTACTAACTCAGTTACTTTTTGGAAGAAGTAACTAGTAACTATAACTAATTACTTTTTCAAAGTAACGTGCCCAACACTGATGGCAGCACACGAGGACGTGTATATAACACTTTTGTTTTCGGTAGTGTAGGGTTGTAAAGGTTGCAGTTTGTGCTTTACAAACCCATTTTCAGTGACACACACAATTGTAACCAAAAGCTCTGAAAACAGTGATGGAACCATGTAACAGTTGCCAATGGAAACGATAGTGAATCGCTCCTATCCTCATCTTTACTACGGGTCTCTTCTGGTTTTCATTTATGCATCACTGAGAGCTTCAGAGTCTCTACCTTTACCTTCACTCATGATCTTTGTGAAACAAGTTATTAAAATTGAGGATGACCAAAGTACCGCATAAAAATGTCATTATATGACTTGGTAAAGACGGGTTCAGTGGGTAAACAACAGGTACCTGGGACCTGGGAGTAAGTTGGTAGCCAGAAAAAACCCTCCATGGTGTCAGAAACACATCCTCCCGGCTCGGTGCTACGGCCATTAGTCGCATTAGTCAGCCTGCAGATATGTTTCCACAGAAATGATAGTAAAACCACGGAGCAGGAGGAGGAATGCGTTTACATAACGCCAGGAGTCGGTTTCAGTTCAGGATCCTGGTTTCTCTCCCTAATAAAGTAGAAAATGGATTATACTTCCTTATTGCGAAATTGTCTTTTATGTCATTTTCATTTTATTTTCAGTAAAATATCAATTCAATTCAGTTTATTTCTATAGCTCCAATTCACAACACATGTCATCAAAAGGCGCTTTCCAGTTCACCAGATCATCCAGTCAGATTGATTCAAAGTTTTCTATCTAAGGGAAACCAGTTAATTGCATCGACTCGTTAAATAAAGTTTATTTTTGAAGCACAGTTTAAAGAGCAGGGTGCAACAGTGCCTAAAAAGTTATTAAAATGATGCCTGGCAATATCTAATGTAAAATGAAAATAGACAACAATAAAGCTAAAAACTCACTATGAGGTATTTTTAAGCAAATTTCATTTTATTTACTGAAATTTTGAATTTAAATTTAAAGATGGTTTCTCTTATATGATCATTTTTATATTATTTTTTTCTCATCATTAAATATAAGTTATGTTTTATGTCATTATATTACTTAATTTGGTATATTTTAGTTCAGCTTGACATAATCATTATATGTGCAAAATACTTTAAAATAATGGAAGAAAATATATAAAAAATAGTCATAATAAATAGAAGCTGCAGCTTAAAATGCAGACAAGATGTTAATATCTGAAGGTTGTTTCAGGGAAAATGTCACATTTATTTGATTAAGTATTGATTTCAGAAAGTCTAACAAAAGACGTCCTTAAAGAACCTTGGAGGATAGATTTGATATCTGAGGATTTAAAGGTTTCACTGGAAAAATGATCTAGAAATAAGTAAAAATGTCCTAAATTAAGTGTATTTACCCTTAATTTGAGTAGGTAAATGAGATAGTTTGCCAATGGAATTAGTATTTTACTCTTAAAATAAGATAATTAGATAATATGCACAATGCAGTTGTCTTTTCTTATTTTAAATGTAAATTGTTTTGTTCCATTGGCAAAATGTCTCTTTTACCTCCTCAATCCAACAACAAATGCACTTATTTTTAGAAAAAAATTACTTTTCTACTTTTCTTTTCGATTTTTTCCAGTGAAAACAACATGAAGGTTTGGCAGATTTAGCAACACGAGGAGAAGGCGTGAAAGTTCATAGATTCAATAATGTTTGTAGTTTTTAATGAATTAAACTTCCTACAGCAGCTCAGAGTGACGGATGTCCAAACAGGATGTGTGTCCAAATGGTAAAAAGCTTGTCATTCTGCAGAGAACCTTCTGTTGTTTTGTTTGCAGCTTCGCTGAAGGCGAGATAAGGCAGAAAAAACCCAAAGCCCACCGCTGCTGTCGTCCGTTAGCGTCTCTGTCGCTCTGCCTCAGATCCAACCCACGTCCAGGAGCCCCTGATTGGGCCCCGCTGCTCCTCGTCAGGAGCCAGCCGCCGACTGATTGCTTCCTAACATGTTTTAGGTGGCTGCTCATGTGCCTGCTAGGCAAACGAGCCGAGTCGACAGCAAGTGTTAACAAGCTGGAAACAGACGCAGAGTGTGGCGACACCGCTGTGGACGGAGGAGAACTGCCGAAAAGGAAGGAACACAAACAGAAATACACTTAGAAAAAAAAAATGGACTGATTGATTTAGGGATAAACTGAACTTTTCTATAAAAGAGGAAAATGTTTTTATAAGATGCTCAGCTGCTCAGGCTCACAGAGTTTTGTAGTTTATTTATTTAATTTTAAATAAAACAAGTATTTAATATTGTTAGGCTTTTGTTTTGTTGGCATAAATCTTCTATTTTTGACACCTCTTGTACAATTTACACAATTAATAATAATATAATTAACACTTTTATAAACATTTAAATTTATCCAATTCTACTTTTGCATTGAAGCCCATCACCCTGAAAGGAAACAATATAAATATAAAATAATGACACATAAATATGCAACCTATTCCCATTATGAGTGCGAAACGAAAAATTATGCACCGTAATTTCGTACGTTTTGGACGTTTTTTTCGCATGCGCATTTGACGCACCATTCACGAATATAGAATATAAATTACAATTAACCCTAACCCTAACCCTAAGATATAAAACAGGAAGCAACATAGTTAGAGACATGAATTAGTGATGATTGCACTGTTTTTTCCAATTTTACGTCCGTCCGCGGATCTGCTTTTTTTTCTGTCTGCCAGCGCATGTGCACTGATTCGGTTTTTTGAGGAAAAACGTCCAAAACGTACGAAATAGTGTGCATAACTTTTCGTATGATTTCATACGCACTGATAATGAGAATATGTTGAAATATGAGATATGCTGGTGAAGATTCTCATTCATTCAGGTCATAGTCATTCCAAAAAAAAAAAGAAAATTAAAAACAAACTACTCCAAACTTAAAAACAAAGTTCTGTAGTTTGTTTTGAAGTTTGAAGTTCCTTTTTTGGGGGAATAAATATGAAATAATTTTTTTTTTTTCACAAACTGGCAAAATGGGATTCCATATATTTTTTAATTATCAACTTTTTTTTATTTTGCTTTAATTTTTTTTCTCCAAAATATATTCTGACGTTATCTTTTTTTGGCTTAAAATTGTTTTTTAACTTTTTTTTTTAATTTTTATTTTTTCAAATGAACTGTATTTAAAAACAAAACAGCTTTAGACCTGATTTAAAGAACTTATTTGGAGAACTTATTTTCATTTTTTTTCTAAATGAACTGAATTGCTCTGCTGTCTATCAAATATAAAAAGATAAATACAGCTGATATTTTCCTCTTCTTATTTTTAAATTTCTTTCCTATTCCTTAAATTCTCTTTACAGCACGCTGTTGCACTCGGATGCTTAATAAAGCCCAAAAAATTAAAGTAAATTAGTAAAGGTGGGAAGATTTGTTGGAAGTGTTTCTCCTGAATGTCACCAGATTATCAAATCATGAATTATGTCTCATCTTTAAACCATAATTAAGTGAGTCATTACCTAATCTGTTTGCACTTGCCCAAACCTCACAGATGTTGACACCGTTTAAAGTGCAGTAATCATGAGAAAACATCAACCTTACAGCTTATATCGCAGATTTAACTTTTCTGTTGATTTATGGCTCCTCTGCTTTGTTTTCTTTCTGTTGGACCATGAACTGAGCTTTACCTCCCAGATTTACAGACTTTAAACCTGATGAATTTTCTGCTCTTTTACAAATGTTTTAAATGCACCTTAAATATTAAGATATTTGTATGTGTGAAGACCTGATTCAGCTGCACACCATGATTGACACTGTGCCGCTTATTAAAGGAAGAGCCTCTGAATCTGTTGTGCCACTAAAGCTTCGTGTCGAGGCTTGCAGCAGAATGAATGATTAATCTGCACCACTTTGTGGGTAATTTAGATGTCAGCCTCCCATCCTGTGAAGCGCGCTAACTGAAAACTGTGGAAAAGAAGCACCCCTCGTTTTCTCTTTAATGTGGACCTGTAGTACCGTTCTGCTGTGTTTCTTAGTGATTTATTAGCAGTGAGCAACGAGGAACAGAGGAAAAACATCCACACTTCTGCACTACAAAAAGCTTCAGACACATTTCCTGAAATTTAACCCGAGGTTTCGGAACAACTTGCATCGTATATTTAATTAAAAGTGTAAATACCTCTGTATAAAATGGGACAAAAACTGACTATACTGTTTTATTAAAGTAAAAGTGAAAAAGGTTCTCTATGGAAATAAAGTAAATTGAGGTTTTGCTGTCTGTGTTAGCAAAACAGGTTTTGTACAAAAAGTACAAAAATTAATTAATTTTCTAATTTTAGTTCTTATAAAAACACTCAGACTATTTTCTTTTTTTTATTCAAATGAACTGAACAGCTAAATACTTGCACAGCTCTAATATTCACAGCATCAAGGTTGTAAATACCATTAAAATAAAAGTAGAAATTCTAAGCAAAATGTAAATTTAACATCTTATAAAGGAGAAATGTGAATTTGATTTATCATCTGGAACATTTCCCAGCTCCATGTCTTCATCCAGGTCCCTACACTGGAAAGACGATCTAGAAATAAGTAAAAAAAATCTCTTAAATTAGGTATATACACCCTTAATTTGAGTGGGTAAATGAGATTATTTTTACCCTTAAAATAAGATAATTAGATAATATGCACTTGAAATAAGACAACGCAATTGTTATTTCTTATTTTAAGTGTAAATTGTCTTTTTCTATTGGGAAAATGTTTCTTTTACCTCCTCAATTAAAGAAGAAATGTACTTATTTTAATTTAAAATTACTTATCTAGATTTCGATTTTTTTCCAGTGTATCTATGTTCTTCTATAAACACTGCAAAAACGATCTAGAAAGAAGTGAGAAATTCTTAAAATAAGTGTATTTAGCCTTCGAGAGTATTTTTACTCTTCAAATAAGAAAATTAGATATTATTCACTTGAAATAAGACAATGCAATTACTTTTTCTTGTTTCAAATGTAAATTGTCTTGTTTCATTGGCAGAGTGTTTCACTTACCTCCTCAATTCAAGAAAAATGCACTTATTTTAAGAAAAAAATACTTTTTGAGATTTCGTTTTTTTTTCAGTAAACAAACTGGCTCCAACCAGACAGATTCTCTTCACACTCTTTATTTTCCCTGTTTTGTTGCAGCTTTTACTCCCTGTTGTTATCAGTAGAGAAGTGAGGAAACAGTTTGGTGAAAAGTGCAAAAACTGATTTAAAAATTGGTAAAAATGTCTCAAAATAAGTCTCTTTCGCCATAATTTGAGAAGGTAAATAAGCTAATCTACCAATGAAATACATATAAAATAGAATCCTTTGATATTGTGCCCTTCAAATTATATAATTTACCTTATTCCATTGGTAAATGTTCTTAACCACCTGTTCAAAACCAAATAAAATAAGTTTATTTCAACAAAAAGTTGTAGTAAAAGTAAGGATTAGAAAGTACAGATATTTGTATTTAACTGTAGGGAGTAAAAGTCCTCCAAAAAAATAAAAACTTAAGTAAAATACATAATTTTTTATTTGTTTATGAATACAAATGAAAAAATTGCAGGAACCTGGACAGCAGTTGTAAGAAAAAATGTATTGTTCATTATATACTTTTAGGAAGAAACAGTGGTCTAATGATTACATTCAAGAATTTATATATAAAGAAATATATATATATACAATTTTGGAACACTGTTTCTTTGTTGTAGTTTAATGTTTTTTTATGACAATAAATCAAACTTTGGCATGAAGGCGTATAGTAGCAGCTGAATTCTCAGACTATCAGCTCCTTTTATCAGATAAATACTGACAGAAGCCTCTTTTTGTGGAGCTCTTTTAAACGAGGGACTCATTTGTCTGTTCCACATGTTTTTGTTGGATGAATATTGTTTTCAGCGTCACATTAACAGTTGAGATATTGCCGGTTAAAGGCAGGAGGGAAGACAGAAAGCCGACACTGCCCCCACACGCAGACATAACGATCCTTCACCTGCAAGCGTTCGCCAGTGAAACGCCGCTGCAGGCAGACACACCTGCGTGACGAATGATGTCGTCTGCTGGATCTCTGATAGGAAAGCAGAGCTGTGCTTCCGTGGTTTGATGTGGGCAGAAAACAAACAAATGAGAGAAAGAAAACAGTACAATATACTCTAATATATATCAATGCAATATCGACACATTTAAAGGTTAAAAAATAAACTTGCTGGTGACAGAATTTGAACTCTCAGAGAGGTCTTTCTTTTTTTTATAAATGATATATCTTCCTGGTTCCAGATCAGATTGGACAACAATAGAAGTACATCATTTGCTTTAATCTTTCTTGGCTGTTTTGTAAAATCCTACCAGTCTGTATGCATATTTTATTTTCTAACAGAAAGTTGTTTCCGTCCTCGTCTGTCTCTCTCATGTCCCCCTGACCATCAGTTGGTCCAATTAGACGGACCTTCAGACTAGTTTGGAGCTGGTTTTGATTGTCGTGCCATAAGCCATGATAGTAACTTTGAAGATTAAACATGACACTAATTGGGTTTTTAATTATTTAAAATTATTTTATGTCTTTTGCTGTTGTTTAAAGGAATAGTACACCCATCTGACCTTATGCTCACTTAGCAACACAGAGTAAGCAGGATGTAAGCAGGGAGTCCACATACTGGGAGTCACGTACGAATCTTGGCAAAAACAGGGTTCTTACTGGCTGACTCGCACGCAATCCTAACCCTAACCCATAATTTTCAATTTCAATTCAATTCAATTCAGTTTATTTATATAGCGCCAAATTCACAACACATGTCATCTCAAGGCACTTTACAGTTCAACCAGATCATACAGTCAAATTGATACAAAGTTTTCTATCTAAGGAAAACCAGTTGATTGCATTGACTCATTGACTCAAATACAATCCCCCACACTAAGCATGCTTGTAGCGACAGTGGAGAGGAAAAACTCCCTTTTAACAGGAAGAAACCTCCAGCAGAACCAGGCTCAGTGTGAGCGGCCATCTGCCGAGGCCGACTGGGGTTCAAGGAGACAGAAGCAGAGATACAAAAAGCAGCTGTAAAAGGCGGCCCCGTCCAGGAAACACACAGCCAGGCAGACGAGCTCCAAGGCAGCTCCCATGCCAGAGGACGAAGAGAGCACATCCACTCAGTCACGGTCAGAGAAACAGGACCACACTGGAAAACAGGCCGATCTCCAACATCTATTAACAAGGGTGTTGATAGAAGCAGCACAGCTGATGTTTTTTTCCAGGATGACGTCACAGCCAAACAGGAACAGACGAGGCAAAGCTACTCTGAGGAAAAGCAGAGAGAGCAGAAGGTTAGAGATTGAACTAACAGATTCTGCAGAATAGGAGAACAGAGAGAGAATGAAGCAGAATGATGAAATGGGGGTCCCTATGTCCTCCAAAAGTCTAAGCCTATAGCAGCATAACTATAGAGATAGCTCAGGATAACCTGAGCCACCCTAACTATAAGCTTTATCAAAAATGAAAGTTTTAAGCCTAGCCTTAAAAGTAGACAGGGTGTCTGCCTCACGGACTAAAACTGGTAGTTGGTTCCACAGGAGAGGAGCCTGATAACTAAAAGATCTGCCTCCCATTCTACTTTTAGAAATTCTAGGAACCACTAGTAAACCTGCAGATTGAGAGCGAAGTGCTCTGTTAGGAACATAAGGAACAATCAGATCTCTGATATAAGATGGAGCTTGGCCATTTAAGGCTTTATATGTGAGAAGGAGGATTTTAAATTCTATTCTTGATTTAACAGGAAGCCAATGAAGAGAAGCCAGGATAGGAGAGATATGATCTCTCTTTTTCATTTTCATTAGAACTCTGGCTGCAGCATTTTGGATCAGCTGAAGGCTTTTAACTACAGTTTGTGGACTTCCTGATAGTAAATAATTACAATAGTCCAGCCTTGAAGTAACAAATGCATGGACTAGTTTCTCAGCATCACCCCTGGACAGGATATTTCTAATTTTTGCAATGTTCCTCAGATGAAAGAAGGAAATTCTAGAAACCTCTTTGATATGGGATTTAAATGACAGGTCCTGATCAAAAATAACACCAAGATTTTTTACTTTATTATCTGAAATCAGTTTAATCCCATCCAAATGAAGTGACTGGCTAATCAGTTTCTTTTTCAGAGACTCTGGTCCAAAGACTATAACTTCTGTTTTGTCTGCATTCAGAAGCAGAAAATTAAGAGTCATCCAGGTTTTTATGTCTTCAAGACATTCCTGTAATCTATGTAATGGGTTAGCTTCATCTGGATTTATAGACAGATATAGCTGGGTATCATCAGCATAACAGTGGAAATTAATCCCATGCTGTCTAATAATTCTACCAATTGGGAGCATGTATAAAGTAAAGAGAATTGGTCCTAGCACTGATCCCTGTGGTACTCCACAGGTAACCTTTGAGCGTGTTGAAGATCTATCATTAACATGAACAAACTGAATTCGATCAGATAGATAAGATTTAAACCAGTCTAGTGCTGTTCCTTTAATTCCAACAAAATATTCAAGTCTTTCTAAAAGAATATTATGGTCAACTGTATCAAATGCAGCACTAAGATCCAACAGGACGAGCACAGATACAAGTCCATTATCTGAGGCCATGAGAATATCATTAGTGACTTTCACCAGAGCTGTTTCAGTGCTATGATGAGCTCTAAAGCCAGACTGAAACTCTTCAAAAAGTTCATTATGGTGGAAGTGATCGCAAACTTGTTTGGCAACTACTTTTTCAAGAATTTTGGATAAGAAAGGAAGATTGGATATAGGTCTATAATTGACCAAGTCATCTGGATCAAGAGACGGTTTCTTAAGCAGAGGTTTAATTACAGCAATCTTAAAAGCTTTAGGTACATATCCCTGTAACAGAGATAGATTAATCACATCCAAAATGGAGGAGGAGATCAAAGGGAATACCTCCTTAAATAACCTGGTTGGAACTGGATCTAACATACAAGTTGAAGGCTTAGATGAAGACAATAATTTTGCTAATTCAGAGAGTTCAACTGGATCAAAGCAGTCTAAACCCGGTTCAGATTCCATGACTACCTCAGGTACAATCGCGGATAGAGGAGTGCTTATGATCTTATTTTTAATAAGATCAATCTTATTTATAAAGAATCCCATAAAATCATTGCTGCTAAGAGCAGGTGGAATGGACGGTTCAACAGAGCTATGGCTCTGGGTGAGTTTGGCAACTGTATTAAAAAGAAATCTAGGATTATTCTTATTCTCCTCTATTAATGAGGAGAAGTATGCTGCTCTTGCTTTACAAAGGGTCCTCTTATACAGCAGTAAACCATTTTTCCAGACTAGGAAGGACTCTCGCAGGCCTGTGGAGCGATATTTTCTCTCCAGTTTCCTAGCATTTTGCTTCAAAGTACGCAGCTCTGCATTAAACCAAGGAGCAAGCTTTCTATTTTTAACGGTTTTCATTTTCAAAGGAGCTGCGTTGTCTAAGGCAATACGCAGAGAACTAGCAACCCCCTCAACAAAATCATCAACCTGTGAAGGGGAATAAGCTAAGCTTTTGCACTCTGCAGCACTGCTCAGTGACACAGAGCAGAGAGAAAGTGAAGCAGATTCTTTAAAATTTATAACTGCACTATCTGATAAAGATCTACTAAAATTGAACCTTCTTTTGGGGGAGGAGAACTCTGTTAAAGTAATCCTGAAGGTTATTAGAAAGTGGCAGAGAGGACAGGGTTGTGAGGAAATACTGTTATTTCTTCACATTCATAAGCTAAGAGATTTCCAGGAAGAGCGTCCAGTCGTGCACGTGCATCCACACAGTGCGATGTGGATACTATAAATGCCGCCCAGAATGGATTGAAGGTGGGGGATAACAGAATTTTTGACGACGCGTTGCTGGATGTAAGAGGTGTTTAAGACAGCTGTATGAATTCGGTTTTGTAATTAAATGTGTCCCCCCCCTCCGGATGATAAAATGGTGTGAATCGTGGCCTTCTTTCTGTCATAAGGGAATTCTACCAATATGCTTCCATGCATGTAATGAGCTATTGCTCATAAAGTTATTATTAGTTACTTATTAGTTATTCTGTTTTGGTGATCTTTAGTTCATTTTCCATTCTATTCAAGCAGTCTTTGGTTTCTCTCTGTGCTTGCTTCCTTTCCCCTTTGCTTCCTTCTAGTTAGTTCCACTTACACCTGCTCCTTATTCAGCTCATTAGTCCATCCTTCTGTTCCCCTTATATACTCCACCTCTGCAGTCAGTCAGTGCTGGTTCCTTGTTGTTGTTTCATTCTTTCCTCGTCTCCCTGATGCTTTCTGTTTTTCTTTTGCTTCTAAGTCGTTTTGGATTCTTGGTTGTGTGCCTCTTTTTTTCATTAAATCTACAAGATTCACCTCCTGGTCTCTGCATTTGTGTCCTCAACCAACCTCCATACAAATTGTGACAATCTAACTTGTTTAGGACCTTATTTGTTCTACCGGATTATGTTCTCTGGATGGATACTAGCAGAAAAAGACCAAACTTGGCTTATTGTGTTTCTGTTGATACTATAAATACCCGTCAAATGTAAGTGATTTTTTTTTTTTTTGACTCGAATGCATTGATTGTATCATAATGCAACATGTCTATAATAACCATGGCAGTATTTTTGTTAAAAAAAAGGTTATTTGCGTGTTGTACCTGCCCTGCCTGCCCATTAAGTGGTTTCAAAGATTGATAGGATCACCGGGATAAGAAGATGAAGTGATGCTTTATTTCTGATGCATTCTGTTTGAGTTTGGAAATATTTCCTTGATTAAAGTAGATCTTTCAATCACCTCATACTTATCTTAATATCCTTCCAATTGTCCCGAACAAAGATCAGCTCTCCTTTTACCTCATGAGGTGTCCCCGTGAGATCTAACCCTCCATTAAGTCCTGGGTCCTCACAAGACATCCACCTCAACTGGATCCTTTTGTTTTGCAGAAGCAGCAACTCTAGACCGACTCCTCACCTTTTCCCTAATGGTTACTCCATCCTCCCGTGGAGGGAAGCTCATTTCAACAGATTGCATCCCTGATCTTATTTTGTTTAATGAGCCATATCGTATAACTTTAGCCGAACACTGGAGTATAGATGGAGCAACACCTTTCAGCTCAGCTCCCCGTGAAGCACCAATCTGTGTATCGATCTCCCGCTCTGTGATATCCCCACTTATGAGCGAGAGTCCTTGATAAACTCCAACACTCTGAGCGGTCTCTCCTTCCCAATGCCGAGGTGGCAAAGATTGATTCAATGCAGGATTCTCTTCAGCTTTAAATGTTTGAAGTAGTACGAGGAGGAAGAGATGTAGTTTTTCAAAAAAATGAATGGGCCTCCACGGAGTCCGGACTTAAAAGTCAATGAGAGTCTCTTGAATGTAATTGACTTTTCCGAGAATCAGTATGAGATAAGAAGAATGATGTGACCAAGGCAACTAAAACCTCAGTTGCCTTGGCAATCCAAAATGAATGTCTGGACCTACAAACGGCTAAAGGTAACCTTTTCGGGTCATACTTTTCTTTGGATGTTCGGAGATTGTCCAAATCTCGGATTTAGCGATAAAGACACATTAAAATTTTGTCCCAAGCATATGCACATTTGCAGAATATATCTTTAAAGTAAATCCTTTCTCTTTTTTCAGACACACACCCGCCCGCTCACACTACAGTGAACCGACTGGCTGTTTTCCTTCGGGGTGTCTGTTATCTGCCCTGCTGGGCTGCAGCTCCGGCCAGAGAGCCGGAAACACTCATCACCTCCTGCCCCGTGAATCTCTATCTACCCCGGCTCAGAGCTGGTGTGAAAATATTTAAACCTGAGAGAAAAAAACAAAGGTTACAGAAAGCCAGGCCACAGGATGGGCCCCAGTTATTCTTTAGGCCCACAAGAACAATGTGGCTGCGGTTTCATGTGAAAACGGATCTGCAGGCAGAACCGAGGAGCCAAAGGACAATGTGTTCGGAGGGGCCCCGGTGCATTTATACGTGCGTGTGCTGTGGTGTTAGATTAAACTAGAGAGAGAGAGACGAGAGAGGAGATAAGGTACAGTCAGAAAACATCAGGAAGCAGTGACACTGACCAGCCCCAACAGCACGGAGAGAACAGAATAATATCAGCTGGAGTAGGGAGGGAGGGAAGAGGTTATTTAATCTGTCCGACAGACAGAAACGTCAAACCATCAGGGAGAGTGGAGAAGGAAAAAAAAGAAGAAGATGGAGACAGGTTGAAGTCAGAGATAAGTGCGATGTTGAGATGACGTGGGGGAGGGGAAGAAGGAAAATGAAGCGCTACCTGGATCCGACAGCTTCGTAGATGAAAGTTCTACACAAACAGATGCCGCCGTACGCACCTGAATACAAGCTTTGGGATTTTTAAACTACTTGATGTGTCATAGAAAACTTTGGACAGAAAAAAAAACTTTTGAGAAACAATTTGGTTGCTTCACAAACAGGAATTAAAAAGAATATTCAGGACGTCGTATCATTTGATTGGCACAACAAGGACGCCGCTTTGAACGCTTGACATGTTTCTCTCAAACAAAACAGAGCAATGCTTGAGATGGATTTATATCTTTTTTTGTCTTCCATATTGATCTTCCTTTAGATTTACACTGGAAAAAACGATCCAGAAATAAGTAAAAAATTCCTTAAATTAAGTGTATTTACCCTTAAGTTGAGTAGGTAAATCAGATAGTTTGCCAATGGAATTAGTATTTTTACTCTTAAAATAAGACAATTAGATAAAATGCACTTGAAATAAGACAATGCAATTGTGTTTTCTTATTTTAAGTGTAAATTGTCTTGTTCCATTGACAAAATGTCTCTTTTACCTCCTTAATCCAAGAACAAATGCACTTATTTTAAGAATAAATTACTTTTCTAGATTTAGATTTTTTCCAGTGTACTTTAAATGATGCATCAGATATCTGCATTTTAATATTTTTGTCAGTCACAAAGACCTTCATATTGGATGGGAATCCTTAACCTCCTTAACCTTCCGTTGAAGTAATTTTGGGAAGGGGCGAAAATACTGGTTAGCTGATTGGCCTATGTTGGTGATAGACGGGCCAAATAAATCAATCAGATCAACATACTACGTACTAACAGCCAGGCTACTCTTGCCCGAAACCAGTCGGGAGAAGAGCAAAAACATATTTTCCTCTGAGAAAAGCCTCCAGAGCAGTGTTTTGCTCTTCTTTCAGTGAAGAAATACTCTGTAATTCCGATAAAACTTGCTTGATAGCCACGCTAACGCTAGTTTTATCGGCTGAAGCCGCCATGTTCTTTAGACTGAACTATGGCGCTTCTCGTTGCGTCACACCTCAACCCGCCTCATAGCCAACGCTGATTGGACATTCGTTTGGTGAACGGCTCCAAATTTTCTTTAACAGAGAGTCTCCAGACTGATTAACGAGTGAAACCTTGAAAGCTCGCGAGATCAGGATGGTCTGATGAGGCTAGGGAATCCTATCATCCTCATAACTTAGACGCTGTTTGCAAAATATTCAAATGTGGGGTGAATTTAGTTCCATTATTGTTGCAAGCAAAGAAAACATTTTGTAAATGTTAATTTGAATTGTATTTTATTTTTTGTTTCTTATTTCTTTCTTCTTTTATTTGTTAGAGAATAAAATATATCAAGCTTTCAAAGCAGCATCATCACTATTGACCAATGAAAATGTTGACGTCCATGTAGACTAATAATGATTTTTCTCTCTGCGCTCCAGAGAAAGGAAACTTAATTTAAACTTAATTTAAACAAAATAAATCTGAAATTCAAATGATTAAATATTAAAACATTGTTTTGAAAAAAAAAATGAAATAATTGAAATAGTTAAAACAATTTTAAAAACTGATATGACAGCACAGTTTCTCTCAAAACCTTTTTTTATGACAAAGCTTTCAAAGTTTTATTGTTGGTTATAATTTATTTCTAATTCCAATTTACAAAATAATTTTTACATTTACATTAAAGGCACATTGGGGACTTCAGGTCTCCCCTCTTGAAGTGCCGACTATGTAGGTTGGGAGAAGACGCACCGTCGTTGGCCAGGTCAAGTGACCAGTAAGAATCTAGGTCTCTTATAGCATCATGGGGCTAAGGCTTTTGCTCTACTGTTTTTCTGCCTACTTACTGGTGATGGCTAAGGAAAGAAAAAAATGTCAATCTTCTGAGGAGGCTAAACCTAGAAAACGTGAAAGTGATCGTGCACGAGGAAAAACAAGAGTTAATCTTTAGAAGAGCCAGATAAGAGCAGATAAAGAGCCAGAAAGAGCAGAGAAGGAGCATTAAGTCATGCTAGCAATATATTGGGGGCCAAATGGTATTGAATCTGGGTGCATAAATGCTCAAAATATGTGTAGAGAAAAGTTTGCATGCTTTTGTTTTAAAAGAAACTGCTGTTATGAGTATTTGTTACCTATGAGCTCTTTCAGCAGGGTCCTAACTTCATATCCAATGATTTCTCTATGCGCTCCTCCTCGATGATGGAGTCGCCCTCCAAAAAAAAAATGAAACAATATTTCTTCTCCTTGTGTCTGGAATCTTGTTTTCTGGTGTTTTATGACCATTAGTGAGGGCTGCAGCGTAGATGGAGCAGCAAATCGAACATTTTTCCTGCCAGCTCAGCTTCTCCCTCTCAGCAGCTTCCTCATTACTAGAAAACAAAGCCTCGGTCCGAAACATAGCCGACCTGACAGTTCGGACACATTCAGAAGCCAGATTTGTTTTAGATTGAGATATGAAATGATTTTTGACAGAGCTACTGCAGAAGAAAGGCCTTTTTGTATCCAGACCCTAAACCTGACCACTGCTGAAACCATTCAGTGCAAGAAAGTACCTAAATCGGCTAACATCTAAACATCTAATGGTGTTTATTTCAACTTAACACAATATAGAAGAGCAGAGAATATTTTTCCAGCCTTTGCGTCGGTGTGAACTCTCCAAACAGTTTCCGGTAGAAAGAAGAGCCGGTATGTGGCTCATTTGTCAAAGTCACACTCAGACAGACATTGTTTCCATAAGGATAAACAACAGAATTCCTCCCCATGATCATTATAAAGCCATTGAGGGAAACCTGGTGACACTGTGTTGTAACATGCGCGCCTGTCTTCCTGCATCCTGGACAGAATGGTGAGAAACAGAAACTAAGGTGGGGTCGACTCGTCTGACGGTGGAAAAAACAGACGACCCCTTCGCCGTTGGGACCGAGCTGTGGGAACGTCGCCGTGGGAACGTCGCCGTGGGAACATCGCCGACGATTCTACCTGCTGCTGAGGCTTCACATTAATGCTAAACACATGGACATCCCACGCAAGTTTGAAATGGTTTCCCAAAACCTTAATAAAAGAAGATTTTTTTAATTTCTTCTGTATTAAAATAAGTTAATGGAGGAATCCAGACTCACAGGACTCCATTAAAGTGTTACAAAATAAGTAATTTTCTGCAGTAAGAGGCAAAGGTTTGGTTACGGATGTGAAACTTAGGATGTTGAAGCTTGTATCTGAGTTTCTCTCAAGTCAAACCAAATATTTTTTATTCATTAATTAACTGATTAATTAGACCACTAAAGACTTAACATAAAATTGTTAGATTTTAGGCATCAAATTTCCTAAGGTTAAAAATAAAATGAATATAATAAAATTGTAAAGTGAATCTAACCATTAGATGTTTTGTTCACATATTTCTATTATCTGTTTAAGTGGCATCAGAAGACGCAAACCAAAAAGTCAGTCAGACACAAGTTATAAACAGACTAAGTATGGAGGAAATGTTGTTCCATTATTGTTGTAAACAAACAGCATGTTTTGTAAATCCATTTTTGAAAAAAAAACAACAAAAAAAACAAAGTTAAACCAGAAACAAAACTTATACCAAAAACTGATTTGATGATTTCTTAATTTTTTTCTTAAATCCTTTATTTAGTCTTAAAGGTACACTATGCAACCGGTGTTGATTTTCCAGCGAGGCTCCCCCCAGAGGGCGAAAGTAAAAGTGCACTGTCGTAAATATGCACAGCTGTTCTCCTGGTTTCTCCGTCAAGCCAGGCGCGGTTGTTTTGAGCTTAGCAGACAGGTGAACGCAATGAATGACTAACACAGTGAAGTATGAACATGCACACAGAGAGAGAGAAACCATTCCAATGTTACTTACAATCGCATCAGCAGAAACGCGAGGTCCGCGTCAGCCTTGCAGCCTTCTTTTTATTTTAGCTCTCGCCATTCGGAAAAAAGCTTGCCCGATGTTCACCCGTGTACGACTCCTCTCTCTGTCCAGAGCCCTTTTCCTCTTTCTTGCCTGCTCTGACATGGGCTTTCACTGTTTTCACGCTGGTTCCGCCATGATAACTACACAAAGATCGCCACTGTGCTAGCAACGAGCATGCTTTTCACTGGGGGCGTGTAGCAGTTCTCGCCATAAAGCAAGACCGACTCTCGCGATGCACACGACTTCTGATCCTGTGGGTGCGGGCCGAGGGCTCCTGCAATTGCAAGTGTGGTATTTCTCCCACAGACCACCAGGGCGGCCGAGAAAATCTTTGTTCAACCTGAAATGACTCATTTAATCATCCAAAACGTTATGGAACACATTAATTAACTGAAAAATGTTGCATAGTGTGCCTTTAAAAGTCCAGCTTTTTCCACTTAAGGCAGCTCGCCAAATTAAAACCCATTCTTTCAAAACAACATTTTGAAACAGTGATCCATGCATTTGTGAACACACGGCTGGATTACTGTATACTTTATGCAGGGGTTAGTGACTTGTATATTTCCCAACTTCAGAGGGTTCTAAACGCTGCTGCACGTCTTTTAACATGTACACGAAAATTCCACCACATTTCCCCCATTTTAGCTTTGTTACACTGGCTGCCAGGACATTTTAGGATAGATTTTAATATTCTTTTATTTGTTTTTAAAACTCTTAATGGCCTTGCTCCTTCTTATCTGTCTGAGCTGTTACATTCTTATACACCCTCGCGTTCCCTCAGGTCAGCTGATCAGTTGCTTCTGAGGGTCTCAAAGACAAAATGCAGCTCAGAGGAGACCGTGCTTTTTCTGAGGCAGATCCTAAGCTAAGGAACGACCTGCCTCTGAGCAAAAGACAGGCCTCTTCGCTTGCTGTTTTTAGGTCCCTTCTTAAGACTCAACTTTTTTCCTTGGCTTTTGGCACAATCTGAGAGGTTTTACTTAGTTTTATTTTGTTTGTATACTAATAAGTATTTTACACTCGTTTTTTTTCCCTATTTTATCATTTTATTGTATTTTATGATTGTGTACAGCACTTTGGTCCTGTCCGGTGCATAAAGTGCTTCATAAATAAAGTTGGTATGGTATGGTATAGTCTTATTGTTTCACATGGTTTTTACAGATGTATTTTTTTTTTCTCAGATTGAGTTAAACAAATCGCATTCTTTTCAAACATTTTTAAAGATCACATCTTCTGGATTGAAAAGCAAAGAGACGTTTCATGGATTTTAGCGACACCATTTTATTGGTCAGAGCGAGGGTTTATGGTGGAGGAGAATGGGATCTGTAAAATCACATTTAAACAAAATGAAATTGCTAAAACTGAATTTGAAAATGAGGAACATTAAAAAAAATGAAACTTAAAATTTTTAAATCTGTAAAAGAATTAAAGGTTAAACTTCTATTATTTTTTTTTTAAACCAATACTTATTTTAAGATTACCAAACCTTTTTTTTTTTTTTTGCTTTCAACAATACTGGAACCAAATTCACCCCACAACCTTGCATTTTTTTCTTTCTTAAACGGAAGCTTATGGAAGGAACCTTTAAGGCACATCCAATGTATCGGGACATGATCGCGGTTTAATGTCTTGATGCTATGAATCAAAGTTTGAACCAGAGAATTTCTGCTGATTTTGTTTTTCTCCTGATAAAATGAAAACAACATATTATCCCTTTATTGATCAAACAGACTGAGAGAAACTCGATTAGAAAACTGCCTTGTCTAAAAGCTTTTCTTTAACCATGCGTGACGGAACCCTTCTGGAGAGCACATGTATTTGATTTGTTTGCAATGTTTAATTTAGTAGATATGTAGAGACAGTTAGCAGAGACCCTTCAGATCCATCCTGTTGTCCTTCCTCCCAGTCAAGGTCACAGGAGGCTCAGGCTTCAGGAGAGGAAGAGAAAATCAGAGCTTATAGAGAACGGAAACGAGTCGAGCAGAATAAGGTGGTGCTGGGGGGCAGTAAAGACCAATAAATAAATGTGTCATGATCTCAGCAATGGTCTGATGATTATTTATTATAGTTTCTATTTAACCAGCCTTCAGACCAGTCATCAGTGCCAGATTATTTCGAGCCGTTGTTGAGATTTATTCTAGTGTATCTGTGTTCTGATTGTCTGTTCCTGACCTCTTCTGCCTCTTAAACTCTGAGCCTGCCTGTTCCCGTCTGACCTGTCTTCTGACTGATCCCTGATCACTGCCTGCTTGTGTAGCGACCGCAATTGCTTTATTCAGCCTGTTAGCCCCATTGTGTACGGTTTCTGGAACTGTGACCTTCTTGGATCGTCCTTCGGCGCCTCAACGTATCTCTGACCTCGTGGCTCTGACCACCAACCACATCACCGACGTCGGCTTTGGCTTTGGCTTTGCCCTCTGGATTATCCTGCCTTCCGCCATCTGTTGTTTCTTCCCAGGACCCGGTCTACAAGGACTGGGTCCCTGGAGGTCTGTGAAAATAAGGTGCTGGCAGAGTTCGGTTATGGATTCAAACAGGTCCAGCCTTGTTCATACACTCTGTTGCCTAGCAACTATGACAGTTGACAAATAAAACAGGCAAAGAATGGATACTGATCTTCTCACTGCTGCTCTGGGTGCTTATTACGTTTTCGTGGAGCTTCAGGAGCACCGTCGTCGCATTAGTTCTCACACCACGAAGATATTACAATCTGAGCTTAAATGTCAGTCAAACCCATTTGCACACGGATTAATAAAACCTTTCAATAAAACAAACATTACTCACCACATCTCACTCAATAACAGTTTAAAACAACTTTTTTCATCTATTTAAGACTAAATTATTCACATACTTTTGAAATTATATTTTTTTGTTTTTATTATAGATTTTATATTTTTGAAATATTTTAATGTTTATTAAAAAAAATCACAGTACCATTTTTCATATCCTTTTTCCAATTTAATTCATTAAATTTGTTTTAGATTTTTATTTTCGAATTTTATTCTTTTAAATTTTCTCCTTTAGATTTTATAATTTAAATTTATTATTTTATTTATTTATTTTTTTTTACAAATTTCTCAATTTTGTTTTGTGAATTGCATTAATTTCAAATTGCGTTTTACAGTTTTCTCATTCTCTTCACTTCTGGTCAAATGGAGCGTTTGATTAGAGCTTGAAATGAAGAGATTATGATCCATGAAATGCATAAAACTAAAACTCAGTCTGGAAAAGAAAAAAATCTGTGAAATAAACCAAAAAATTGAAAAAAAATTAAATATTAGAAATCAGAAGTTTCTTAAAATCCCCAATTTCTACATATATACTTTTTTTCAGCTTGAAAAACCAATGGATTTTATGGTTTCTTAGATTTTATTGTGTTTATCTTTTTTTTCCAAGTGTTTGACATTGTTTTGAAAGATTATTTTTCAAATTTTATTTCTCAAATTTCTTTTTTTTATAGCTTGAGTTTAGCAAATTGCATTCTTTTCAAATAGCACTTTAAAGATCGCATCCTAAGCAAAGAGAAATTTCGTGGATGTCAGCAACATTTTAAAGGTCAGAGCGAGGCTTTATAGTGGAAGGAGAATGTGATCTGTAAAATCTAATTTAAAGAAAAGGAAATTCCTAAAACTTAATTTGAAAATTGAGGAATGTAAATAAATGTGACTTAAAATCCTAAAATCTGTAAAAGAATAAGAGGAAATTTAGATTTCTAGTTTATTTATTTATTTAATTATTTTATTTATTTCGAGCAGACAGTAAAAACAATTAAGAAAGAAAAAAATTTTTGAATGAAACAAACTTAAGAATGAAAATATAAAACAAATTATTTTGCCCATGTGACATTCAAATTTTATATTTTCTGTTCGAAAAGGAGCAGGTAGAAGATACATCTTATAATGTCCTGCCCCTTTCCTACTTGTCAATTTATCCTCAATTAAATGTCAAAACATCAAAAAAAAAACAAAAAACACTTGTTTCCATTCCACATGATGTTTAGCCATGTACAATTATTTTAAGTACTATTTAAGTCATCAATTACATTATAGACTATTAAACAGTCATCTTATATAGCGTATTTTGAAATGAGCTCGGTTTTAATCAGTTTATTAAATTGGTTTGCATTTATAATTTTTTTAAACTCGTCATTCAATCCATTCCAGACATTTACTCCACAAACAGATAAACAAAAACTCTTCCTGGTTGTTTAAAGCCTAATGCTTTTTTTTTTTTTCCTATTTCCACATTTTTATCTTGAAAAAAAAATGGAGCATAATTCACTCCATACTCTTTAAAACCATTTTTTAACATGTCCCGCCCCCAGTGAAGATGAGATGTGGATCTCAGTGAGGTTTTGCTACGGTTAAATGAAGGAACGTGAATAAAGCATGCCTGTGACGGTATGTGACAGTGCCTCATGTTTGTGTTCCTGGAACACCTGAGCTGCGTCGCTCGCAGCCTAGTTGAAAGCCAACCCCTCTGTTTACATCACCAGTCTGACGGCTCTGAACAACGAACAACGCTTCCTATTGTGCAGCGATACAATGTGCCCTCAATGTGCTTTGACAAGGCACGAGTGAGACAAGGATGCCGGAGCATCTGGACTGTCACTGAAATTATTAATGACGCTTCTATATAATTGTTTTGGTCTCTCCTTTTGTTATCCCCTCCTCGATAACTTGTTGCTGTGCTGCTGGCGGAGAATGAGTCCCTACCTGCCCATCGGAGGGTTTCCAAAACAGCCCGAACGAAACCAAAAGGTCAGAGATGTCTCTGAGTTTTCTCACAGCGGATAAATGAGGAAGCTTACTGCTAAAACCGGGCAGCATTAAAGGATCAAAGTCCCACATTTCACAGCCGTGTCACACTGTACATGGGAAACTCTCATCCTTCAGGTATATTTCAACAATATGTTTTGGTCTCATGTAAACAGACCACACACATCTGCACAAGAACTAATTGCCAGTGTTGTAGATGCTCTGTCATTATTATGTCTAAGAGGGGCTGAGTCAACACAGTTTCAGCCATAATGTGCATGAAGTATTGCAAGCAAAAGGTAGAAAAACATGGATCTCATCAGCTCCACTGCTGCTCGAATAAATCTAAAAGAAATTGTTAAACATTTCAGCGCTGATTAAATAGGAATAACACTGCAAAGAATCAATGGTTCAAGCTGAAAAACCTGGTTTTCTTTTTCAAATAAATGAACAGTCAGCTTGATGTTAGAAGCACCACAAGAAAAAAAAAACATGAAATAGTTTAATTTGAGATATAGGGCATGATTGTTCGGCTCAGTATGCAACGCGGTGCAAATCTACACCTGGGCTGTTCTTCTCATTACATTAAATGTGACCAAACGTGCCACTTTACAGCAATCTGAGCTTCCCGCAACCACAGAGATAACTGAGCTAAACTTTGCTATTAGGCAACAAAAGCGATGTGACACTAATCTGATCCCTGATCAGAGATATTTTTGGTTCTGTAATGAGAATTTAATCCAGTGGGCTGAATGTGGCCTCGTCTTTATCAGGAACTCCATAACTTCTCAGTCCGGTCTAAACTGGTCTGCTAACAGATGGTTTAGTTTAGCCACAGTCTAGTGCTGTCAGGTGATCTCAGGGTAGTTAAACCTAGAAGTTACAGATCCATGACTCTCCCTACAGTACGGATGAGTCCATTTTCCTTCTCTGTGTTAGGGGCTTCCTTTAGGAGAAACCTTTAAGGATATTCTCTGGCAGAGTTATATGTTTTTCTTTATTTTTGTTGTTTTATTTACAGTAGTAGCCATTTAAAATTTCCCCACTTTCTTTGATGGGTCCTTGGCAGAGATGGGAAGTAATGAAGTACAAATACTTCGTTACTGTACTCAAGTAGATTTTTCTGATAGTTTTACTTTACTTTACTACTTATTTTTATGGCGACTTTTTACTTCTACTCCTTACATTTTTACACAAATATCTGTACTTTCTACTCCTTACATTTTAAAAAATTGTCTCGTTACTTTAGTTTTGAATCATTTCAATGGAGTTACCGTTATTATTTTTCACGTCATCAATACCAAATTCAATCTAATTGGATGGGAATCTACGTCGCATTTGACGCACCACTACAAGATGAATCGACAGATTCGGCGGTATTCATTGGCGGCAAATCATTGCAGCTTGGTGGCGGTGGCGTTAGCATAGTAGCATGGACGACGAGATGATTGAAAATGAACACAACGGAGATCTAGTCCTATTGGCAGACATTCATTTAAAATGTAGGCATGAAAAAAAGTGGTTTCTACTTTTACTTTTATACTTTAAAGGAATAGTACACCCAAAACATGATTAGCCTTCATTTTCTACTCACCCCCATGCTGAACAACACTCTGGAGTACTTTTTTGATATCTCAAATGCATCTGGAGATCTGGGAGGCTTCTTGCTGTCTGCTGACATTCAAATAATGGAGGTCTATGGCGCCCGACACAGAAAGGTCCATAAAAGTCCACAAAAAACGTGTCAATATTCCTCCATACTGCTCGTCCAATGTATTCCAAGTGTCCTGAGTGGGTAGCATCCAGAATTTACTCAAAACGAAGTCATTTAGAATGTTTTTAGAGCATAAACAGTAGTGTATAGGATTTCCTGAAAGCGCGCGCCTGCGAATTCACGACGCTACGGAAACCGCGGCAGACCAAACCGGATGAAAGTGCGCATTCAGCTCGGCAAAGAACTTATGCTCTTCCTCAACACTGAAGTCCTCAGACATTTTTCTTTCGTTGTTTCTTTCTTTGCACAGGTAAACAACACATTGCTTCTTCTACGCTTGCATTATCGGCAGAGCAGACGCTGAAGGCGCACTTTCATCTGGTTTGGTCTGCCGGCTTCCGTAGCGTCGTGAACGCGCAGGCGCGCGCTTGTAGGAAATCCTATACACTACTGTTTATGCTCTAAAAACATTCTAAATGACTTCGTTTCGAGTAAATTCTGGATGCTACCCACTCAGGACACTTGGAATACATTGGACGAGCAGTATGGAGGAATATTGACACGTTTTTTGTGGACTTTTATGGACCTTTCTGCCTCGGGCGCCATAGACCTCCATTATTTGAATGTCAGCAGACAGCAAGAAGCCTCCCAGATCTCCAGATGCATTTGAGATATCAAAAAAGTACTCCAGAGTGTTGTTCAGCATGGGGGTGAGTAGAAAATCAAGGCTAATCATGTTTTGGGTGTACTATTCCTTTAAGTACATTTACAAGCCTGTACTTTGTTACTTTTACCTGAGTAAAGAAGTTTAATCAGTACTTCCACTTTTACCAGAGTATTTTTTAACACAAGTATCTGTACTTTTACTCAAGTACGGAAAGTGAGTACTTTTGCCATCTCTGGTCCTTGGCTGGTTCCTTTTAATTCCTTTCTAAACATCTTTGTATCTTAATAGAAGCATCATCTCCTGGTTAGACCCTGTAATTCAGTGAAAGGGTGGGTTCAGAGTAAAAGAATGTCTCTCCAGTGCCTGGAAGTTGGAGGGGATTTCGCTGGGAGTTGGAGGGAAGTGGGCTGCTATTTGGCTGGGAAGAGCTATTATGAACGGCTGCTACTGTATTTAATTTGATTGGGGTTTTTTTGTTTTTTGTGGGGGAGTTTAGTTTCATTGAAAATTACCTCAAAGCCTAAAACAAAAAAGCAAATTACATATGGACATTTAGAACGATACCAATTCTAACAGCTTTTATTAAAAAAATACTGTTGGGTGCAGAAATGTAGGTTTGTAAAAGAAGAACTGAAATACACAGTAATGGATTTTCATATGGCTTCTGCAGAAGGAGAGACAGTTGAACCCCAGACTCAAACACACTGTCTCCCACCGGACCTCCTCCGCAGAGTATTTTATTAACAGAACATGAGACATGGTTACAAACAGAGTATTGTTCTGACAGAACAACTGATCAGTTCATAAAGACAGGATGCTCCCCTCCTGACTGAATCATGAGACAGGAGTGGAGCATCTCATTTCTACAATGTTTCATATGAACACACATTACTTTAATAATCATCATTGAATAAACCTAACAAATACTATAACTGATAACAGAAATAAGTGCCGCTAACGATGTGAGATGAACGTGGATGCTCTGGCCTTATTTCAGGTTCACTATTTGTGAGAACTATTAAATCTTCAAACTGGTCAAGGTTTTCCATTGCAGGTTCAGAGGTGGAAGCGGATTAAATGAATAAGAAGCTTATGTCCCAAAAAAGCTCCAAAACATCCTGAGGCAGCCTGTGCTCACAGAAAGCCTCATAAGACAACTTCAGACCAAGTCTGATACAGGATGGAGATCAGAGTCAGCAAAGGAAAACACAGACAACAGCCATGGGAAGTTCTTGAAATGTCTTTATATCAGCTGTATCCCTGAACCTCCAATCCACCCTCCACCGTGTTTTTTGTTTCATTCCACTTACTAAGATGGATGGCACACCACTGCTGAACAAACCTGCCTGTGTCAGAACGACAATAGTCATGGGAGCTTGGCTATTTTTTTTCTTTTCCCAAACTCTTGCTGTGCTTCAGAGCTTCCTCTACATTAAAATTGGACATGTTGGATGTTGTCTGGGAGTCTCCCTTGCAACTGATTTGTTAGAGAAATGGTGAAGGAAACACAACGCTTTCAGACATTTTTTTCCTCATAGGGAACAAGGTGTAGCTCAGCAGCTTTTGGCTCAAACAGGTGACCAAGGTACGGTGTGGGACTGATTTATCCATCAATTGGCTCTTTCAATGCATCAGTATTACCCATTGGATTGAGCAACCTGCAACTCAGACTTTATCAAGCTAATCAAACTTTGAAGAGGCTTAAGAGGATCCACTTGCAGCTTTGATTGCTGACTGTACCTACCCTAACACTGAGTTTAGAATGGTCAGATACAAAATGTTTTGTGGAATATTTAGCATTAAGTATAAAACCTCAGCTGTGTAACGGTGTGCGCTGGATCGCTGACCAGTGTCCCCACTGGTCCAAAATGTGTGAAACTGCTGTCGCAACGGAGAGCCGATAAGAAGCATATACCTTGGTTATTTCTAATGTCTTCTCTGCACAGTTAATGGTCTCAGGTATGGCCTTGTAAGGCTCTCTGCATTTTGGGGAGAAAACCAGTTGTCAGTCTCCCAAACCAGGTACTCTGCATGGCATTGTTTCATTTGAAGCATGCCTTCCAGCCAGTTGCAGGGAAACCAGATAACCAACAGATTATTAAGTCCAAAATTTTCCTTCAAGATGCTGGTGAAGATTCTCAGTCATCCAGGTCATAGTCTATCCAAAAATGAAAGTAAGTGAACATTTCACTGTACTTGTTAAGAAAAAAACAACAACCTTAAACTGAGGGGGTGGACTCAGATTTCAGCTTTCAAAAACCTACAATGTAGCAATTTATTTGTTTGGAGATTGGCTTGTTTTTCCAGTGTAGTCCTGTTTCTCTGACTAGGACCGACTGGATGTGCTCTTTTCATCCTCTGACATGGGAATTGGCTCGGAGCTCGTCTGCCTGAAATGTCAGCTGAGCACATTGCCAATATGAAAAGAAAAAGGTACAAATGAGAACAGAGAGGAAAACAACAAGAAAATGGATCGGAAGAGGGACGAAAGATAGAACAAATAATTATGTCTATTCGCTTAAAATTTCTGTATCTATGTCAGAACTCCTGTTTTTAAGTCTGTGTTTCTGTGTTTGTCTCCCTTCTTCCACCAGGAGGCGCCTGGTTCTGGTCCGCCTCCTCACTCACCTGCTGATGGTTTCCTCGTTAAACGGAGTGTTCTTAAGCTGCTGACTGCCACTACCTCGACGCCAGAGTGTTTGCCAGTTTAGGGTACTCTAGCCAAGCTGAGTTTTGCTGAGTCAAGCTGAGTTTTAACGTTGTTTTTGTCTTTGCCTCTCAGCAGGAAGTCATCCTGCAAATGGATTTTTTTTGGACCTTCTCTCCCTGGAAGGATCAACTGAGCTTCAAACTGAGCTGGGGTTCAAACAGGAGGTTTGGATCCACTTTCCCCAAGAGAACGTTTGAGCTTCTCACTGAGAAAGGGATTCATCTCCACTACGACCTATTCGAGTACCGCAGGAAATCTGTGTGGCAGTCAGTTACTCCATTCACCAACGTTCAACAGCATTCTGGGTAAACCCTGTTCCGCCCTCCACCGAATCAGACAAACACTGGAACCACGGCACACAGACAGAAGTCAAGGATTCAACAACTTCTCTGGAAACGTGAGTCGGCAACCAAATCCTCTTCTCCAAGTTTCACGAGTCAAAATCCCCACTGAGCCTGAACTAACCGCTGTGTCTTCCCCTCACTTTACAGTTCTGGTTGAGCAGTGTTCAACACTTCTCCCTCTGCTAAAATTCTTCAATAAAACCCGTTAAACCTTTTCCCTGGTCTCTCTGTTCGGTTTTCTGCATTTGGGTCTGAACTTTGTAACATCATGACAATCTGTATGATTGGTGTGTTTTATGTATTGTCTTATTAATTCAGAGTGCCCCATGCCTGTCTTTGCCTAGGGCCCCAAATTTCCTAAGTCCGTCTCTCCTACTAAATGTGGTTTATAAATAGGGATTCAATCATGGAGGCAAGATGTACAAAGAGGACTAACGCTTCGAGTGGTGATCTCTGAGAACGGCTACTAAAAGTATCATGGTGACTGATAGCGGGTCCTCCTTGGTGGTCCACCGGATTTTGACCCAGCAGGGAGTAACACATTCTGGTCATAGATGGAGGAAAAAGTATTTGGTTCTTAGATAGATATGATCAAAGGGGAATTTCAATTAGAAATCATACATGACATGTTTTTTATGACCTTTTTTGATGCCGTGTGGTCTGGATGTTGTGACGCCACCAAAGGAGGGGTGCGGCCACTGGACTCAGGCCACATGTCTGTGGTGAAACCAAGATGTGACCCATACTCAAGGAGCTTTTGAATGGATTTTGTATGTGTTTCATTTCACTAAATTGATCTCAAGTTTTTATCCAAAGCTTTTGAAACTTTGCTTTTTATGTACTTTAGCTCTGAACATTCTCTCAGAAGGCCTCCATTAAAAACTCTGCTGTGCAGCAGGGGAGATTGGTGCAGCCATTTGTGGCACAGCTCTCTGGATCATCTTTTGCAGTAAAAGCTTTGATGGGAAAGAAATTGATGACATCCGGCCTATCCATCAGCAATTGGCATTATTCTCTGCAAAACGTCACCTGTGGTGTGTCAGTTTTACACTTTCTTTACTTGTTGTATCTGTGGAAGAGACAGAATGATCATCACAGTGATTCTGTCTGTCTGTAACGCTGCTGGCTCCTCTTCTTCATTTTCTGCATGCCTAGCTACCATCTCCTGCAGTAAATAAGCACCCAAACAGCCCAAGTGCCTCCCGCCGTTGCACACGCCCAATTCGGCTACAATGGTTGCCAGAAGGCCTTTTTTTTCTTTCTTTCTTTCTTCTGTCATGTACGCCGTCACACGACCCTATTATTACTTCTGACTGTAATAGGCACCTCTGTTCCCAATCAAGTTTTTACTTTCTGGCAGATAAAGAAAACAGTTTTGCTGCAGACACGTTTTATGCCGTGCGCAGCGTCTGCCGTGTCATCTGCGCTGGCTGCCGGCCGAGCTCGCCCAGATCGTTCACAACCGCTCATAAAGTCCAGTGGCTCTGCCAGAACGCTGTCTGGTTCAGTAGGTGGTCTGTCTTTCTCTACGCATCAAACTCCTGATCTTCACACGGCGACGATAAGCACTACTGCACAGACAGAAACACAAGAGAAAAGTGAAAACAAAATAAATTGAATGTGCGATATTCTGCAAGTTTGTTTCTGTCACACCTCCACCGTCTGAATTATGTGCTTCAGCCTGCCTCTCCCTTTTTACCTCGTTTTGCCTTCATCTGCCCCCTCTCCAGCATGTTGAGGTGTTAGATGCTGTTTACATAAATCTCTCCATCTCTCTTCGGGGCTCAGGGAGACTTTTGCGAGATGATGCTGTTTGACAAGGTGCACAAGAATAGAGAGAAAAACAGAGTAGGCCGAGGTAATCACCAGGGACAGGCAGGAAATAGGAGCCAAGTCACCCAGCAATTGTCTATCAGTTCTCTCGCCCTGTTATCTTTGTCACTTTCTGGCTCGCTCAGAGACACACTCGCCCACACTGCTACATTCGTGCATACAAACACTCATGATCTGTGGGTTTTTTTTTCTGCCCTTGCAAAAATCATACACTTTGGATTGATTTCTTACTGGAGAGAAACTGATTGACTTCATTTGCATCCGACATCTTGTTGTTTGCAGCAGCCCTGTTCCTGCCGGGGCCAAATTTGCCCGCAGTCAGGAGGGCCTGTGACTTCCCACCAAGAAAAGACTTTGCTTTAACATTGTGCCATTTTAAGTCAGGATTGTCTCAGACAATTTGAAAATATATAGAAACCAGTGATGGGAGTAATGGTGTTGAAAGTAACGGCGTTACTGACGCCGCTACCTTTTTTTAGTAACGAGTAATCAAAATGATTACTCTTACTGTAACTATAACGCAGTTACAATTGCCGACACGCAGGTATTGCGCGTTACTCAGGTCGCACAATTAATCTTGTTTTTTCATGATAGGACTCGTGTGCGCGTCATGAGAGAGGGGAGGATGGAGAGTGAGGAGGACTCCAGCAGCAAAACAGCGCTTTCCAGATGGAAATACTGGTGTTACGTCGAGCTGCGTTTCCCCATCAGATACGGTTTCCTCTGCATCTTCGCACAGCGCGGCGGCACGATTCACCGCGCAAGCTACAGGAAACGCGCATGCTCGCTAAAGGCGCGTAACAGCCACCCTGTGGTCGCACCACAGGAGAACTTCGGAGAGCGTGAACGATCATTAGCCTATATGGAGAAAGGGAGAAATATGGATGGATGGATGGAATAGATAGATAGATATAGCTACATGTTGCAGTATCTATAACAACCCAAACACACAGTGTATTCTCATTATGAGTTCGTATGAAATCGTACGAAAAGTTATGCACCATAATTTCGTACGTTTTGGACGTTTTTTCATCGTATGCGCATGCGCATCTTACGCACCATTCAAGAACATAGAATTTAAAATACAATTAGCCCTAACCCTGACCCTAACCCTAAGATATAAAACAGCAAGCAACGTAGTTAGAGACGTGAAGAAGTGATTATTGCACTGTTTTTTCCCAGTTTTACGTCCGTCCGCGGATCTGCTTTTTTTGTCTGTCTGCCTGCGCATGCGCACTGATCTGTTTTTTTGAGGAAAAACGTCCAAAACGTACGAAATAGTGTGCATAACTTTTCGTACGATTTCATACGAACTGATAATGAGAATATGTTGAAACACAGGATTTCAGAATTAGACATCCCCAGTTATTAATTTCATACACTCGCAAAAGTAACGCAACAGTTACTTTTACTACTAACTAGTTACTTTTATTGTGGAGTAACTCAGTTACTAACTCAATTACTTTTTGGGAGAAGTAACTAGTAACTATAACTAATTACTTTTTCAAAGTAACGTGCCCAACACTGATAGAAACATATAACAAATCCTTGATTCAGAGGCAGCTCTCTTCTTTGGTCAGTATTTCAATAGATCAGGGCTCGATGTTAACCATTGCCCGATCGCCCGGGGCAAGTCGTTTTTATTGTCGGGAGAGTACAAATTTCATTGCATTTGCCCGCCAGGCAAGTGCAATGATCGCAAAAAAAAAATATTTATCACTCAAAATTACTTGAAAATCACCGATGTTTGATGAAAACGACCCACAAGCGTTGCCGGCGCCATTTTTGTTGTTTTGTACACATTCTCGCGTGATTTGAAAAAGCCGCTTGATTTTCCACCAAATGGCGTGATTTTTGTCCACCTAGTGGTAATTTTGATGTAGTTACCAAAACGACAAACAAGCTAGAAAGCGCCATCATATGGCAGTCTTCTGTACAGTGATGCAGGTCATACATTAAAAAATTTTCATTCACTTTTTTTCTCTTAAACATTGGAGAGGTGCATTTAAATGTTATAGAGCTAAACATGTTAGATTGGTGACCTGTTATGTTATTATTATTGTCTTGTTGCTGCATTTATTTTGTCAGGGAAAACTAATTCTGAGTCAGTTAAAAGTCAGGGAAATCTGAAATGATGTCAGACTGTGGAAACCCTGTATAAAATAACTATGAATAATGATTCTCTAGAAAAGTCTCATTATGTTAATAGTATTATCTTGTATAAACATACCGTGACTCTAAAATAAGTTATTCATTTGTGACACACAACAGTTTAAAGCAAAGTTTAGTTTGAAAGAATGTGCAGGAAGGATTGAAAAGCATGTTAACACGGTAATGTAGGCTTGAGTTCATTATCTGACGCATGCAGATACACACCAGGAACCTGGAAACTTAAAAAATACTGAATTACAAAAAACATTTAAAAAACAAACATGTTTCATTGATATATATACAAAAATGAATATTAGGAGCTATATTTATCAAACATTATACTGGGCAAGTAAAAATCGTTTCTGGGCAAATGAAATGTGAAAGTCACTTGCCCTTTGGGCAAGTGGTAAAAATCCTTAACGTCAACCCCTGTAGATATATGTTAGCGGTGTAATGAGATCAGATGCTGGGAGATCTAACAAAATGAAAACATTTGTTTTTTTAAGTGAAGGCTTTGCATAGTGTATTCACTGGGTCAGATATTGATCTGTGATTATTTGCGTATTGTATTTTGTATTGTATTGTATTTGTATTTATATTTATTTATTACGCCCTATTCAGAGACCTTAAGGACCAGCACCAAATACCCTATCTAATCATTCTACGACCCCTTTAATGATTGTTAGGGAGGTCCGACGGGTCATTAACACGTTGGAGTGGCTTCGGTCACATGCCTCTTTGAAGTGTGAGTCAGGTTAGGGAACGTGAGAGGTGAATCTTCTGGGTATTGTTACTAAAAGTGCTTTGTAAGTAGGTAGGTAAGACCACCTCCTCAGTTGAGAAATGTTATTTCGGGTCAACAAAGATGGCTTCCTTAGCCCCTCTCTCAAACCATCTTTCTTCCTTGGCCCGAATATTGATACTGTTGTCCTCAAACCAGTGTCCTTTTACCTTTAGGTGTAGTTGAACAGCTGAGTCATCTTCTGAGCAGTTGGCCCTCCTGTGTTGAGTCATGACCCTGCGAAGCAGTTGCTTGGTCTGTCCAATGTACCGGTCTGTCCACTCTTCACTACACTGAACTGTGTAAACCATGTTGTCGGTCTAGTTTCTGGGTGTTTTATCTTCGGGGTGGACCCGTTTTTGTCTCAGGGTGTTGCTGGGTTTGAGGTGGACAGAGATCCGGTGATGGTTGAAAATCCTTCTGAGTTTTTCAGAGACTCCAGCAACATAGGGAAAAGTGATGTTCCTTCCTCTATTTTCTTCCCTCTCAGCAGGCTTCAGATCAAAAAAGCCCATCTGGGATAACCGCTGTTCTTCAGGGCTGTCCTGATATGCCCCTGTTCTCTCATCTTCCCTCTTGGCCATGACCTGGATGACTGAGAAACTTCATGGATACACTATAGTGCCAAAAAAATTTGAAAGGCTTGATAAAACAAATACAGAATGTATTTCAACACATCTGCTCTGGTTGTCTATATTGGAGTTCCTAAAGGAATGAGTTAGCATGTCCTCCTAAAAAAACTGTTTCACCAAAATAGCCTACACTCTGTTAACAATTCATGGTTAGATGAAACTTTCTCCAAAAAGTAACTCTGTTTTTCAGTAATGTAGCATTTAAAACATTTCTTTTACCAAGGGCACCCTTTCAACGGCCTTTCAGGCTCAATGAATCCATTTTATAGTTGGTTTCCACTCAGTAATCTGTTGTTTGGCCATAAAAAGCAACTTCAAGGATTGTTTGGAGGGAACAGTTATCAAATTATGACAATCTGCAGACATAAGTTTGTTTCAAACTGAGGACACATGAAATGTGAATAACAATATAAAAAAATATTCTGTAGGATAAAGCTAATGCTCACAAACAACAATTGCCTTCATCTGGTTAGGAAAACTTTTTTTGTATAAAAAGAAATCAGCTTTCTCATCCCCTTTAAAGAGAGAATGTTAGAGTACATCAGAAAGTATACATAGGAAGAAAATGAAACACACAGGGTAAACCTTTAAGCAAGAGAAAAAGCTTTTTAAGACCTGCTGGACAAATAACAACTTGGGTATTCACTCTAAGATTATATTTGTGGAGGTTGACTTCAGGAGGAGGACATTTGACCTGTAGGCTACCATTACCATGAGGTGATATATTAAAGAAAAAGTCCGGTCAAATTCAGAAAATACTTTAAATATGAACCTATTACATACTGTTCAATAAATGATCAGTGTTTTTAATTCAGAGTAATTTTCATGTGAATGTGCTTTACTGGAAGCATCCATGTTTGTCAAAGAACACTACTGCCACCTACTGGTTTGTGACGTCACGGTGCGGTATCAGCTGTTGATCAAGTCCCAGTGCTGTATCTGGTGTTTGTCACAAAGCGCTATTATCCAAGTCTTCTTGAAAACATTCTTCTTCCAAATGTTGGCTACATATTACGTGTTTTTTCTCTGGCCAGAAGTTCGATGGCAAATCCTCCCTCTTCAAGTTGGCGATCCAACGACCAACCCGTCCGTGGAGGATCAGGAATCAGATCATGAAAAGCTGAAATAGCAATTTTTTTTTCACCTTTACACAATGTATTCCAACATCCAGCTGCCATGCACGTGGGCATTGTCAATTTATCTATACAGTAGCTCTGGTGAATTTCTATTGTGAAGTCCTCTTGGAATCTTACAAAATTGTTGTTGATTGATATCTTACTGACACCTGAGAAGTTGTTTTTCAGGGTCTGATGTTTCGCTGAGCAGCTAGCCTTATTTATTTCAAAGTTATTTCAACAATCCTGTTTGTGAAAACCCTTTTGTGTGGGGAGAACAGATGGAAAAGTGATAACTGCATTTGCATGAGGCATATTGGTCCAACCATGCATTAGCCAAAGATGCTAACACCTTTTTACAAGGTAATGACTTAAAATTGCTGGGGCTGAAATATTAACAGTTGTCTTAATAAAATAGTTCCAGTTGCAATGAGCTTTTTATATGCTAACAATATCTGTTCTATATGTAAATATATGAAAGTCTTGGTTGAAATTATTCAGTAGGGATGTCACATTTTAGGGTAGTTTCAGTAAAATCATCAAAAAACAGGCCTAAATTTCCTTTTCAATTCAAACATACATATATAAATGAATAAAGATGAAAAAATACAACAAATTAATAATCACCAGCTAAATTTAGCTTGTTCTAAATGAAACAGAAAATTATCCACTCTCTGATGTTCTGCTCTTTGTATAATAACATGTTGTTGAGCTAATTAATTAGACAGATTGACTGCCTCAGCAGTGAGCCTGCATGTGGCTGTTTTTTTTTTTTTTTAACCAGCATTGTTGCCAAAAAGCCTGAAGTCACAAAGCATTTATTGTAAAAAAAAAAAAATAAAAAATCCTGGAACATTTTCCCAAAAATGAAGCCAATTGTGAGCAAATTTAAAATATTTCATGATTCATAACTGTTTGTCATTTCTCCTTTTTCACAACGCAAGCTACTAGAAATTGAATTATGACACGGAGAAGTAAATCAGAAAAAATGAATGTCAAGTTTTTAATAAAATAAATCTATAAATAAAGACATATGGTGCTCTTTAGCCAAAACGTTCACAGTTAATACAAGGAAATAATAATTTATGTCCTTATGAATCATTGCAGTTTTATTAAGAAGCTAGCTGTTTAGATAAATAGATGCTTTAACTGAACCATAGAGCGTAATTAGATTATTATTTAGATAAAGTAAATTATGTTACATTCAGAAATTTAGGGAACTTCTCTTATTTAACAGCTTAAAACCATGAATAATGCCACTCAGAGTTAAATTTAACCTTTTAGCTATTTTTAACCAAATTCAAAACACTAAAGTAAACGATCCAAGGGTTGTTACAGTTTAAACTTAGAGATGATTATGAAGGCAACATTAAGCAGCAGTAAATATGAGAGAAAAGTTTTATCTAAAAACATCTAAACTGCTCTTTACATCCATTTTTAACAGTTCAGTATTTATTGCACCTGTGCCACAGATTTTCGACTTTATACACGGTAGATGATAACTATCATTATTTTTTGCAAACAGTGTTACCTAAGAGCAAAGAGCAAAAACTGGAGGTCCCCCTGGAAGTATTTCACTCAATTTTTATTCTTACTTATATAGTGAAGAACCCTATATAAGTAATATATATATATATATATATATATATATATATATATATATATATATATATATATATATATATATATATATATATACAAAATCTCTTTTCTTAAATGACATTTAATCATTTATTTCATCATTTTAAATGTCTGTTTAATTATATAATGGGGCATTTTTAAAATATGATTGTTTATCTAATATTTTAATCATGTTCTAAATAAATGCAGGAATAAATATTACAATGGATTAATGGTAAATGGCATGTATGTATGTATATATATATATATATATATATATATATATATATATATATATATATATATATATATAGCGCTACACCTAATTGAGTCATTCACGCACTCACATACTTTACAGACTGTGGCATGCCACATTGTAGCACATCATAGTTACATCTTATTTCATGGTTAATCTATTTATTCCATGGTGCATATGTATATACACTCACCGGCCACTTTATTAGGTACCCCATGCTAGTAACGGGTTGGACCCCCTTTTGCCTTTAGAACTGCCTCAATTCTTGGTGGCATAGATTCAACAAGGTGCTGGAAGCATTCCTCAGGGAGTTTGGTCCATATTGACATGATGGCATCACACAGTTGCCGCAGATTTGTCGGCTGCACATCCATGAAGCGAATCTCCCGTTCCACCACATCCCAAAGATGCTCTATTGGATTGAGATCTGGTGACTGTGGAGGCCATTTGAGTACAGTGAACTCATTGTCATGTTCAAGAAACCAGTCTGAGATGATTCCAGCTTTATGACATGGCGCATTATCCTGCTGAAAATAGCCATCAGAAGTTGGGTACATTGTGGTCATAAAGGGATGGACATGGTCAGCAACAATACTCAGGTAGGCTGTGGCGTTGCAACGATGCTCAATTGGTACCAAGGGGCCAAAAGAGTGCCAAGAAAATATTCCCCACACCATGACACCACCACCACCAGCCTGAACCGTTGATACAAGGCAGGATGGATCCATGCTTTCATGTTGTAGACGCCAAATTCTGACCCTACCGTCCGAATGTCGCAGCAGAAATCGAGACTCATCAGACCAGGCAACGTTTTTCCAATCTTCTATTGTCCAATTTCCATGAGCTTGTGCAAATTGTAGCCTCAGTTTCCTGTTCTTAGCTGAAAGGAGTGGCACCCGGTGTGGTCTTCTGCTGCTGTAGCCCATCTGCCTCAAAGTTCCACGTACTGTGCGTTCAGAGATGCTCTTCTGCCCACCTTGGTTGTAACGGGTGTATATTTGAGTCACTGTTGCCCTTCTATCAGCTCCAACCAGTCTGGCCATTCTCCTCTGACCTCTGGCATCAACAAGGCATTTCCGCCCACAGAACTGCCGCTCACTGGATGTTTTTTCTTTTTCGGACCATTCTCTGTAAACCCTAGAGATGGTTGTGCGTGAAAATCCCAGTAGATCAGCAGTTTCTGAAATACACAGACCAGCCCTTCTGGCACCAACAATCATGCCACGTTCAAAGTCACTCAAATCACCTTTCTTCCCCATACTGATGCTCGGTTTGAACTGCAGCAGATTGTCTTGACCATGTCTACATGCCTAAATGCATTGAGTTGCCGCCATGTGATTGGCTGCTTAGAAATTAAATGTAAACGAGCAGTTGGACAGGTGTACCTAATAAAGTGGCCGGTGAGTGTATATAACAGTACTAATTTGGCCACCCATATGCCTCTTGGATCATGTCACATTTATTATGAAGACCTTCTCTGGACCCCCAACCTGGTGTCTAAGGACCACCCTAGGGCTCCCGACCCCCACTTTTGGTACCTTTGATACCTGGTGTTCCTCATATACCCTTTCTAGCCGATAAAACATTGTGACGTATTTCTGTGGGCGGAGCTTAAGCGGAGGCAGGAAGAATCCCTAAGCACTTTAAAAACTGCTGCTAGCAAGTTTAGTTCGCTTCTTTGTTTGTTTTTTTTAAGAAAGAATGTAGAAATTCAGATTGTATCTGGAGCTGGCAGCTCGGTTCTGCTGCACTGTAGTTAACCAAAATCTCGTACGATTTTGAATTCTCCCCGGACATTTTTTTAGGTGTGAAAAGTACAATATGTCCGTTTCAGTGAGTGAGTGCTTGTTGTTATGGTGCGTCTTTGCTCGTTGTAAACCAACCAATCAGAGCACAGCTCATCTAAATACTCCTGAGCATACCATAAAAAGAAGAAAACCTGTCGTTTCATTCTAGGGTTTTTAACCAGGCTGCATTACGGTAACCTGACAACAGCCAGATGCATGTCTCGCTCCGCCCAGCTCCACTCACATACATCTGGGAACCCGCTCATTGAAAGTGATTTCCCCAACCGAATTTATAATCTGTCCAATCAGGACGCAGGGCGGGTGTGTCCTGGAGTGGAGAAGCGACCGTGAGATTCCAACAACAATGGCGGCTCGCATTGAGGAAGCAAGCGTTAGCATTGATGCTGCTATTTCTTCTGTGTTGTCCAATCTATCTGATATTGTTTAATTAAAAGAACATCAGAGAACGGCTTTGAAGGCTTTTGTTGGTGGAAACGATGTTTTCGCCCTTCTCCCGACCGGATTTGGCAAGAGCTTGATCTACCAAATGGCTCCTCCTCTCACAGCGTCACGGGTTAGCTTCGGTGTGAGTGGTTGAAATAGCACGTCAATAAAGATGACAGACAAGTGGCTTATCCAATCATATGCAAGGAGTTTTGATAAGGCCCAGCCTTCAGTAAAGGCAATTCCTATGGCGGGTTCCCAGATGTATGTGAGCGGAGCTAGGCGGAGTGAGACATGCATCTGGCTGTTGTCAGGTTAGCATTACGGCTCATAGAACAGCAAATATCCCGTTTTCAGCCAAACCAATGTTACACACCCTATTCAGAGACTTTAAGGACCAAATACCCTATAAAATCATTCTATCACCCCTTTAACGCTTAGTGTAGTAAAGAGGGACAGAGGTTTAGAGAGTAACTTTGCGGTTTTCTCAGATTTTATTTTATTTTTCTATATTTCATATTATTTCAGGGGCGGCCGAGAAAACCTTTGTTCGACCTGAAATGATTCATTTAATCATCCAAAACGTTATGGAACACATTAATTAACTGAAAAATTTTGCATAGTATGCCTTTAATAGGCGAGAGGTGGGACTCATACTGGACAGGTCGCCAGTCTCTTCCAGAGCAAGAGAGACAAACAAATACATGCAACCATGCAGCACACACTCACACCTAAAGATAATTTAGAGATGCCATTTAACCTAACAGTCCTTTTGTTGGACAGCGGGAGGAAGCCAGACTAATGCTCTGTCACAGTAAAACTGAAGGTAAAGGTAATATGTCTGCAAGACATTTTGTGTCTGCTTATCTTGAGAGACTCTACTGTCTGACTGTTGGGTGCTCTGGTTACTGCCATGAAGCTATCTCTTCTCTTGGTGTTTCACAGATTTTGTCATTGGGTGTTTAGTAGGACAGCAGATCCACTCCAGTTGTTGCTGAAAATAGACATCTTTGTAAAGCAACAACTTAATTTATTTCCTTAATACCAGGGGAGTGTTGCCCCAGTGGTTAGAGCAGTGCGCTTGTTGCAAGTATCCAGTGCGGTCCCCAAAGCTACCCAAGAGGATGGGTCAAATGCACAGGTAAATGTATACAAATATAAACTATCATAAACTGATGATTTCTCTCTAAGCTAAAAAATAAGACATCCTGAGTCATTTTCAATTTTTTTGCACTCTCTAATATAACCCCACCGACTCTTTTTCCTCTGTTATTTTGCTGATAAGTTCTGTGAAATATTTAAGACATAAACACCATGTTTACAGTGGGGCTTCTTCCATGTAATGTATTTGCCAAATTAAGTTCTTCCTGCAGGGCAAATTGGTGTGATACAGGGCTTTAAGAACAGCTGTAGTAAACTCACAGTACACTGGCCACAAAGCGCTGAACAGCAAACACAGCTAATGAGCAGCTGGTGAACCTAGTGGAGCATTTAGCAGCTAAATGGGAAAAAAAATATCATCTCTATGAGTCTGTAGGAAAAAAAAACAGATTAGTGATTCTTACTGCGGGAGTACTAGACTTAAATTGGTCAGAGTTTTATTAACACATCTTCCCATTACTGTTAATCACCGCAGGAGATGTATTTAAAATTAGAGTTTGCTAATTTTACTTAACAGGTGATGATTGGGTTTGATAACAGCACATTAGTTTGGCTGTTTTTCTTTTATTCAGCCATCAGAGCCTTACACATACATCCAAAGCTCAGTGAACTTCAGCTATAAAAACAGAAAACAAACACTATAAAAAACCAGGAGTGAATCAAATCGCAAAAAAGTGGAACTAAAACAACAAAAATAATTGTTTTATCAATTTTTTTGACCAAAGGGAATCTAATCTACTGCATATTTATGTATGCAAGGTTACGGTAATGGAAAAATAAAGTATAAATATCCAACAATAAAATTAGATAAGTACGTAGTGAGAAAGTACAGATCCAGCCCCAAATCTATTTTCAAATTAATTTATATAGTATTTAATCATCTCTTTTTAGAGTGCTCCACAACTACTTGAACATGCTGACGTAAATATATTGTTATTTTCCTTTAAACTTAAAAAAATGTGGTTTGCGAAAGACTTATAATTACCTCAAAACTTACATAACCTTTTTTTATATTTTTCATCCAAAGCATACTGGGTAGACGACGTGGTTAGGTCTTAAGTTGGATATACACAGTACGATTTTTTGCCCACTTTGGGCTTATTTCTCAGTCGTGCGAGAATTTTTTTTGTCTTGGTAACGAGGGGCGGTTAGCCTCTCCCGACTTCCTCCCGATCAGAAATGGTAAGGTCGGAAGAAGGTTTGAAATTCAGTCAGCCATCATAAGGTATTCATGATAAAATTCTGCTGTTGAAGCAAAGCTACGAGCCGATTTACTTGAACAGCATGCACTGCGCAGGTGGAAACAGGGGAGATCTTCTTCCTGTTCTTCCAGATTGACGATTCCGATCACCGCCATTTCTTGGCGCTGAGGCCAACATCTGGATTTTGGATGTGCAGTGTGAACAGGTAGATCGCATCAGAGCGTCAGGCCTTACAGTGTAAGAACATAAATCGTGAGCTCTGAAGTTTTAAACCCTCCAGTTTAAACGTACAGTTTCAGCTAAAACAATTAAAATATCTTGAAGTGTATGCCCCGGCCTCACTGGACTGGAACCTGCGAGTGAACAAAGGGAGGCTAACATTAGCTGAGCTGTTTTTTATCGTATTACGTTTGAATTGTAAAAAATTTAGACAATGCCACACTGCGTCGCTGCCTCAAAGTTTTAATGAGCCGTTATACATGAGATATCTGTTGAAAAAATTTGGTGAGCTTGTGATCTATTGTTTGTTATATTAGCTAGGAAAACGATTTCCCCCCATCCGGTCGGGTAGATGATTTAAATCGTCTCAAGTGTCTTGATTTTTTTCCTAAGAGAATTCTACCATTTTGAGGCCTAACACCAGCACCATTAGCAGAACAGTGAAGCATCTTTCAGTAGTTGTAAAACGTCGTTCTATTGTATAAAAGAGAAAATGTAGCTCTGGGCTAGCATCTCCTAGCAGCAGCCACACTAACACCAGCTCTCCCCTCTTCCTAAGTTTGCTCCTCCTCTTCTTCGTCATCTTCTTATGATTTCTACATACAATAAATTTCAACGAGCTGTTTTGCCTGGACAAGGCTAGCGCTACATGACCTAGCATACGTGATTCCTGGCAAATGGCAAAACTTTTTATTTATCAAAACTATACATCTATTCTTAGTGTATTGTATTTACGTTGAAAATAAATACTTTTCAAATAAAGTCTTTTGTTAAAACTAATCATTAATTATTCATTAAATATAACATATGTTTAACAAAATATGAAATGTTAGCTACTGAAAGCTGCTACTATAGCAAAACTAATTTGCTAAACAGTAAGATTTAAAAGAATATCTTTTAAATTTTTGGGGGTGGAATAAAAATGTTAGGTTGAGGTTGCTGAGGCTTTAAATCTAAGCTGTGAAATATTTAACTCGTTTAATTGTGTCTAATTCTGAAAAACAAGACCTCACGATTTTAACTTTAATGCTGTGATGGTATAAGAGGAACCATTTAACTATATTGCTGTGGATTATTTGCAAAAGAAGACATTGTTTTGTTTAAATACTTTGGGTTTTTATTTCAGATGTTTCAATTCTTACAGTATTAGCCATTCAAAATGTCCCCACTTTACTGGCTGGTCCCCTACAATTCCTTTTTAAACATCAATCTTTGTGCTAAAATCTTCTTTCTGTCATAATTTGTGGACATTAAGATCTAAAGAGAAGCGTTATCTCCTGGTGAGACCCTGTAATTCGGTGAAAGGGTGGAGTCTGAGTAAATAAAATATGCACGCCAAGGAGAAGGCCAGTGGCTGGGGGTTGGAGGGGATTTTGCTGGGAGTTGCAGGGTAGTGGGCTGCCATTCGGCTGGCGTTTTAATGGAAAGGGCCATTTTGAATGGCTTCTACTGTAGAGTCTGGGTGAAGTTTGCATGTTCTTCCCATGCATGTGTCCTCTCAGGTACTCCCACTTACCACCCCTTACTGTGAGTTTTAGAGATTTATTCTCAAAGTAAGCCCTAAAAATGTGACCCTCCTATCAGCTGGTAAATCTACATACATTCAGTCTGTAAATCACAGTATCAACAATCTTTACATCCCATCAACAAACCAGACGTTTGAAGGTTCACATACAGCAGTGCTGCTTTAGCATGACGGCTCCCCTCTATGTTTCGCCTGTTTGTGTGCAGCTTTTTATACTTTTTGTTTATTAAGAGTGAAACCTGACTCACTTCATAAACCTTTCTGGCTTGCATTCCTCTCTGTTCACGCTACACAAACCTGACATTTGCTTCAAGCAAAGTTATTTATGTTTCCTTTTTTCATGTGCAGTGGATATTTGTTCTGTCAGCCCTCATAAAGAGTAGCTTTAATGTATATTTTGTCCCAAGCCTGCAATGTTTTCCTGTCATAATCTGAAACTTGGGAATATTGAAGGCGAGATCCTGTGTCAGGAAGACATCTACAGCATGTGACATTTGGACGCTATGCCCTGTTATATTCTGCAGTTACAACCATGCATTCCTCCCATGCTCTGTGTTAGTCAGCTACCAGAGATAAACCTACTGTACCAGGTGTTTCCTTGAAAGAATTAAATTACACATCTGTAGACTGTTTTAATAAGGGGATTTCTAATGGCCATTGGTTTCCCTGGATCTTATTTAGGTGGATGGGATGAAAAGAAAACTGCATGTGTATAATATATATATCATTTTACATGTTTCTATAAAAAAAAGGATTTTTATCCTTATTCCATATTATTTATATATATACACATTTTTCTTTTCTTCAATTCAATATAGCAGCAATTCCCCCCCAAAAATTTGATTTTTATCCATATTCCATATTGTGTGTATATATATATATATAATTGTATATATATTATATATACAATAATATATATACAATAATATATATACAATAATATATATATATATATATATAATATATGGAATATGGAAAGGATAAAAATCTAATTTTTTGGGGGGGGGAATTGCTGCTATATTGCTGCTATATATTTTTTTTAATTCAATATAGCAGCAATTCCCAAGACATGTAATCTCAAAGCACTTAATAAAAACAGCTAAACCAGATCATACAGTCAGATTTGGTTCAAAGTTTTCTATCTAAGGAAAACAGCTGGTTTCATTGACTCAACAGCAATCCCTCACACCAAGAATGCATGTAGCGACAGTGGAGAGGAAAACTCCCTTTTAAAAGGAAGATACCTTCAGAAAACCAGGCTCAGTGTGAGCGGCCAGATGAGATCCAACTTGGGGTTCAAGGAGATACTTAATATATAATTATAATATATATCTACATTTAATGTTTAAATATATAATATATCTTTAGACTTGGATTAAACATTTAGATCCTAGATTAAATATATATAGATTAAAAATACTTTTAAATACAAAATAACATATATATACTGCTCAAAAAATAAATGGAACATGTAAACAACACAGTATAACTTTGGTTATATCAAACAGGTTGAAATAGGTGGAAAATCAGGTGGAAAATTTTGGCAATTAGCAAGACCCACTTAAAGCAGTGGTTCTGCAGGAGGGGACCACAGACAACCTCTCGGACCTATGCTTTCTGGCTGCTAATTTCATAATTTTTTAATGTTGGTGGTCCTTTCACACTCATGGTAGCATGAGATGGACTCTACAACACACACAAGTGACTCAGTTAGTGCAGCTTATCAGGGTTGGCACATCAATCTAAGGAGAAGGTTTGCTGTGTCTGTCAGCATTGTGTTCAGAGGCTGGGGGTCCTACCAAGAGACAGGCCAGTACCTCAGGAGACATGAAGGAGGTCGTAGGAGGGCAAAAACCCAGCAGCAGGAACGCTACCTGCAAGGGGGGACATGAGAACTGTCAGAGCCCTGCAAAATGAACTCTAGTAGGCCACAAATGTCCTTGTGGATGCACAAATAGTTAAAAACTGACTCCATGAGGATGGTATGAGGGCCCAACATCCACAGATGGCAGTTATGCTCACAGCCCAAAACCGTACAGGACGTACGGCATTTACCAGAAAACACTAGGATTGGCATAATCGCCACTGACACCCTGTGATGGAGAGTGATCTGCTGCCTACAACATCCTTCAGCATGACTGGTTTAGCAGTGGGTCAGTAATGGTGTGGGGTTGCATTTCTTTTGCCGACCACACAGCCCTCTATGTGCTCACCAAAGGTAGCATGACTGCCATTGGGTACCATGATGAGATCCTGAGAGCCCTTGTGAGACCAAATGCTGGTATGGTTGACCCTGGATTCCTCAGGATGTGACAAGACTAGACCTCATGCGCCCGGAGTTTGTCAGCAGCTCCTGCAAGACGAAGACCTTGAAGCTATGGACTGGCTCAGGCGTTCCAAGCAGGTCATACAGCCACATAGAGGCCACACACATTACTGAGCAACATTTTGACCTTTTTGAAAGACATTATATCAAAGTTAGGTCAGCCTGTAGTGTTTTTTTACATTTAAATATTACACAAACTTTCCTCTTTAACTCCAAATTCAGGCCTCCATTGGTTAAAGTATAATGAGGGGGGATTGGGAGATCCGGTTCAGGGAATGCACCTTTATACGGAACATACTTAGTAGCAAAGCACCTTAGCATTAACTATATCAATATCAAAAGCACCTTAAAGCATTAGCCTACCTCAAGTATGCAGTCCTGTTCACTGTGTGTTATGTCATCTGTGGGTATTGCATTGTATTTATTTTGAAACTGTCTATTGTTTTTATGATTTTTGTGTCTTTCGTCTTTGTTACATGTACGTATCTTTGGTCTGTATTTCTTGTTACATGTACCATATGTTTCTTCTTGTACCTGCTGTCCCTATCCTAAGGGACTATGGGTAGAAACTAGCCTTGAGCTAAATCCAAGTGTATTTACAGCTCCTGCTGTTCATTAATACATGTTGGCCCTTTCAAATGAATGAATAAATAAATGTAATTTCTATTGATGGTTTTTTTTTTGTGATTTTGTTGTCAGAAGATTTAACACCCGAAACGTCTTTCCTCTTCCTGATTATTAACAACTTTGCTGTATTATGTAAAATCTTAGTAAAGTATATCCAATTTTAAAGTTATAACATCAGAATGTGACAATAGTTTAAAGGATTGATCACCCAGAATTTTTACTTTTTTGTAAAACCAACAGGGCCCTGTTCTCCATAGAGCAATATTTAGGTTCTCCTCTTGTGCTGATGTAATTACTGGAAGGATGCTAGCATTAGCCCGTCTTGATTTCGTCCATCCCATCTCGGTTCCACCAATCAGGGACTCTCCTGCAGGCAGGCAATAAGTGTTGCTGATTCTTTAACTTTTTACCTAATTTGTAGGAGACACGGAAACAATAAATAAACCTAACTGCTAATGTTGCTAACAGGGTTACACAAAAACCAATTTATTCTGCGTACCTTCAAGAAAATAAAGGTTTGAATAATCTCCAAACGAGTGAACATCTTTTCTCCTAAAAAATGATAAAAGATTCATTCAAAGACAATTTCAGTAGGTAAAAGTGTGTATGTAAAATATCAGGTTTTGACCATTGGTGGGAATAGCCTCGTGAGACCATCCTGATCTCGCGAGCTTTCAAGGTTTCACTCGCTAATCAGTCTGGAGACTTTCCGTTAAAGAAAATTTGGAGCCGTTCACCAAACGAACGTCCAATCAGTGTTGGCTTTGAGGCCGGTTGAGCAACGAGAAGCGCGACAGTTCATTCTAAAGAACATGGTGGCTTCAGCCGATGAAACTAGCGTTAGCGTGGCTATCAAGCAAGTTTTATCGGAATTACAGACTATTTCTTCACTGAAAGAAGAGCAAAACACTGCTCTGGAGGCTTTTCTCAGAGGAAAAGATGTTTTCGCTCTTCTCCCAACTGGCTTGTGGTTGTGTTTTCTTCGTCGCTCTGTTAGTACGTCATATGCTTCGTTGATCCGATTGGTTTATTTGGCCCGTCTATCACCAACATAGGCCAATCAGCTAACCAGTATTCTCGCCCCTTCCCAAAATTACTTCAACGGAAGGTTTCCAGATGGATATGTGGAGAAAATCCATCTGGCCGAGTCAGGTTATGGTGGGAACTCAAAAAAAGTAAAAAAAATAATCCAATGGTCTTTGTATCCAAGCTTGAAGACGTTTGGCTTCGCATCCAGGAAGTTTTTTCAATTCAAAATGTCAGAATTAGCGTTGAATTCAAAGCTTTATAAAGTGGACCAAAAAAAATGTGAAAAAGTTGCCCTGGGGCTCACTGACAGAAGCAAGGCTGCCGTACGCGGGCCCCACCGGGCCCTCTGACCACCATCAGTAGGCAATGAAGGTGAATTGTCTTTTCCAAGGACACAATGAAACTGAAAGCCGGAACCGTGGCTCAAACCGACAACCCTCCGATTGCAGAGTGAACTCCTGCATGAATTACCATTCATTTTACCAGTAATAGATTTCTAGTTGTTTTGCTTAAATCTTGTAAATTCACTGGAAAGAGCCCGAATCCTTCATCATCAAGATTTAGAACTTCCAAATCATGCACCAAATCATATTTTGATTAATTCAAGCATGTGTGGGTAATCGTTATGAATTCTGCTCTCTGAGCAGCAGCCCCACCCCGTCCTGGACAATTAAGGCATTATGTCTGTAGCCGGGTGTTTCATTCATCATGTAGGGGTCTGCTCTGTGGGTGCCACCATGTTCCACCACATCCTGAGACATTTAAGTCAGAAGAAATGAGGAGGTGGTTTCACTTCGTTGAAAACTGTTTACAACACTACCAGCTTACAAAACAATGGAACACGGCATCAAAAACTTAAAACTGCTGTTTAAGATCTGCACACAGTTTCTGCTGTTGTTAAATCAGTCTGAATACCTGCTTTTTTATCAGAGGACAAAAGCTGGTTTCTTTAAGGAAAGAAGGTAAAATGATAAAAAGTAGAGTGAGGGTAGATAAATTTGTTGGAAAAAACCAAGTTTGATTCTAAAAAAACAATCTGGCCGGGTTGCTTTTTTCAAGAATCAAGACTTTTTCCATTATGAAAAATACGAAAATAGATATCTTACTGCCGGAATGGGAATGTCTGTAGTTTAACCCACAATGTAAAAACCTCTTTATCTTGAAATTCCTAGACAGTAGTTAAGAATTAGCACTTTGACAAAGAAAAACAGATCGGTTGATTCAGATATCAAAAACAGTGGTAGGACATTAGGAGATAAGTTGTTTTATTTGTGTTTGGATAACCTTAAAAGCATAATAAATGTTCTGTAATGAAGGGGCTTCTGTCTGCTTTACAGGGCAAGGAGCTGAGCCAAGAAAACACTCTCAGTTTCCTAATAAAACTAAACTCCAATCCTTTATCTTTGGTAACAAGATAGTTTTCTCGTATTCCAGCTGCCTTAAAAAACCCATTTATTTGTATTTCCTGAGTTTTTCATCAGTGTTTTTGCTGCACAGAGGAAAGTGGTAGCAGAAAACAGCATAATGCTTGATTAACCTTCCACCTCGCTGTGGTCTCTTCTTATTCTTCCTTGCGTCCCACCCCAAGTCTTATTATTTCTAAAAGCACTGCAGCTTTGCAAATAAAATATATTTGTTATCCTCACTTTTCATCTCTAATGCATGGAACAGAACCGTAAAAAAAGAGCTTACAGATTAAGACCACCGGACATTCAGATCACGCAGATTTTGGTCTAAATTGCGAATCAGAGATAAGGTGTCATGGAGCGACTGCTCCTTCAGAGCTCTACTACAGAGCAGCTCCTTTAAAACACTCGGAGAACTTTGATGGATGGTCTTTAAATCCCTTTTGGCCTGGAAACACCCACGGCTGGCCAACAATGAGCAGATGAGTCTTCAGAGGTCTTCCTCTGGACCTTTTAACCTTGGATCCTGGTGTGGAATAAAAAACATTTAGCACATTTGTCAATTATGCTAAGCATTAGATTGAGCTTATTAGTCATTTCTGGACAGAAATATGGACAATTATTTGTTGTTCTACGTACCACAACTGAAGGTGATATTTCACTAATTAAACTGCTTCAACCCATGAAGAAAAACAACATAAACATGAAGTTTCTGGAAGAAGTCCGACTCCAGCTGGCCAAACTCACGGGACTCCAACCGTCCTCTGCTGCAGTTTTGATGCCAAAACACATTAACCGGGTTTTACTGTTCTTGGACTTCATCAGAGAGGAATTTAGTGCTGGAATGATAAATTCAGGAAGTGTGTGATTAATGTGTACATTGCTGTGGATGTACAGAGTTTGGATTCTAGCTGCTTTTACCAATAAGTGTCTGCTCTGATAAGGAGCCCTTCCCCGGTGAGAAGTCTTAATTTATTCTAACTCTTCTGAGATTAAAACCAACTGCTTTAAAATCACCACGGGATCAAATCTCTGAAGCTACCTTTTCTCCTTAAGGGGCTAATTACTCCCCTGTAATGAAAGTAATCAGCACTTGAAGTGATGTTGCGTGGGGAGTGCTTGTTTTATGATTGCCAGTATCGTTCTTTACATCTTTAAGCTCTCAGTAACAGGCTTAAAGAAATAAACTGCTCCACCAGAGCAATCACATAAGGAATGCTGTACATTGAATATTCATGAGGCTCAACTGCAGCATCTGGGAACAGGTTAGACATGGCTTGCATAGTGGCTGGATCAAAATCTGAGTCTGTGTTTAACAATTTGGTCTTTGAAAGGCCGGATGAATGAGGTTAGAGCACACTGCTGTGGTAACACTGTTGTTTCTATTGAATATTTGAGATAAAACACCGCTTTTGACCAAAACCCCAGGATTTGAATTTTCAGTTTTATCAAGGCTAGAAGGGATCTGGCTTTAAACTGAAGCTTCAGAAAAACAAGGAACCAGGAACTTTAACAAGCCAAACTCAGATAAACTATCATCCATATTTTACTATTGCAGATAACGTCTATTGAAACTATTTCCTGCACAGGTGTTCTACACGTGCAGATGAAAATAACCAAACACATTCTGTTATTGTTTGAAGAGATTCAACACTATGGTTTGGAAAAAATGTGGAGTAAAACTTTAATCACATCTTAACCTAAAATGAATGATTGAACATGACAGTGATTTGGTTGATTTGCAAACCAGTTTGAGAGTATGATTTATTTGATTTACAGCAATCCGGGTCTGTTAGGCCAGTTGGCCATAGAAATTTGACTGGGATAGTAATGTGCCATTTCTCATTTCACAAGAACGAAAGTACGAACTCCTGACTCGCCAAGTATGTTCTTGACAAGAACACAGGAAAGTGTGGACGCTGGGAGAACGGGAGCACGCAGCAGAAATATGGGTCAATTACAACAGAAGCGTACTCGTGACATCACAACATGCTCGGCTCATCTGGAGCTGCATTTCACCTCCTGTTATTAATAGTCTCTAGATAATAATAAATTCTTACTTTTTTCATTTAGTGGGGGAATAATAATGAACACAATCAATTAAACACAAATCAAATGAACATTTTGCCAAATAAAACTGCCATCAGTGCAAGCGGTACTTCAAACACGGCTATGCCGAGAGAGGGCTGCTGCAGACGGGCTAACGTTAGCCCTGGCTGCCCTTACCCTCAGAGGTCCACTGGTTGCTGCGGTCCTCTCAACTTTGTTTTTTTTTTGTAATTACTCACTAAATAAGTTAATTGGCCTTAAAGTGACGCTTTAAAGTATAATGTTCTCGCCTCAAATGATCTTAACACATACTTTTATAGAACAACAGCAACAGAAAACAGAACTTTTAACTTAATACTCTGAGCCCTGTGAGCGCTAACCTGGTAGCTGCTGCTGCCGCAGTGCATGCTGGGACAGCTGTCAATCTCAAGAACAGACAAGTCGGCTCTGATGCATGCTGGGTAAATAGCGTAGGGCGAGAACAACATCTGGGGACTTTGTTCGCTCTTGGTCTGCTGTTCTTCTTCTTGTGGAAGAAGAACATGAAGTTTGATGAGCACACGAGAACGCACAAGTACACATATTGAGAAATGGCCATAGATCCCCAGGCAACCACAAAACTGGTTTACACTAGAGGCCATTGGCCTTTTGCTAATAATAAAAAAAAAACTTTCAGCACCAATTCAGGAGTTCATGGCTACGCCCACATGTAGTGTACTAACGTATCCGCATATTAAAAGCTTAAGTGTAAAGACGAAACCACCTAAAGTGATAAAGCTGTAATAGGTGATGTGTTACTAATGCCTTCCTTCTAGGTGTTGCATTAGTGTTGCTACACAGATAAAGAAGCAAGAAGAAGAAAGGACATAAAAAGTTAATGAAGAAAGATAAAGGGGGATTGTTTAGATGGAGACGGAGAGCAATGAGAACTCTACATTTTCACAGAAACTTGGCTAAATCTAGATGCCTCTAGTGCAACCTACCAGAATTAACAAAGGCTCCTGAATAGGTTAAACCCGTTTTGTGTTTTATGGTGAAAAACAGACGTGTAAAATGTTTGGCATACAATCTAAAGGGTACATGAATATACACATACATCACATTAGGATTTTAGAGATCCTGGCGAGATCACTAGAGAAGACAATTCCACACTACCCTCAGACATCAGCATCTGAATTCTGAAAATGGGTAATGGATCTTTAAGCACACCCTATCATCCTGCCAGAGTCCTTGGCAACAAGCACACTACAGATCCTCCTTCCAATCCATCAGATGTAATCCGTGCTGAAAAAGCTAGCCTCATTTGGAGGAGTGTGAGTGGAAGGCAGGGACAGATGAAGAATTGCAATGTATCTTGTTAGGAGATCAATATCTGTTCTGCAACACCACACATCACCTTACTGAGGGAAAAGGACTCAAATCCTGACAGTGATGTAGAGGAGTGAGACCTGTACTAGAGACCTGTACTAGAGATTCAGAGGACCGTGACAATGCAGTGCAATGTCATGAACGTCCTGGATGACTGATTCCCTTCTGGGATAGCTTGGAGGCACAGCCTTAACAGGATAAATATCACCTACCTATGATGTGTGTCTCTTACCCGCCTGCATCATGGTAAGATCCTCCTACTTATGGCCAGTTTGGCCCTCCAATCAAACATGTGAGGGATCACCTTGGGAGTCAACTTTAATACAGTAATGATCTCCAGTTCCAACATCAATACTTTGACTTCTTGCAGGAGAGAATGCGTTGGCTGTGTGGCTCTGCTCGAAGCTGAAACACAGGGGCTAGGATGAAGAATGAGGGAGTAAAATGAAAGAGGGTGTGGGTTGAAAGAGCGAGACAACCAGTAGTGAAAAGGACAACTGAGTATAAATATACTGCTGGGTAATTAGAGGTGCGGTTGAGGCATGGCCTGCTCCTAAACCTAAGCTGACACTTCAGACCTATGGGTTAAAGGAAATATTCGGAGAGAACAGTTTGGGTCTAAAATCATCGAATGAGACACAGTTTAACATTTTCCTGCTCTACAGTAAACCGAAGCACCTTCCAATGGCAAACAAAGCTGATGATAATTAGATGAGAAAATAAGGAAATAAGCTCGGACTTCCGATGCCAGCGGTCGCAGTAAATGCAGGATGAGGTGAAGATGGAGTGAGGTGGAGACGTAAAATGAGTACGGTGGATATTTTTTGTAATTCTGAGCTGGCACTTTGACGCAGCTAAAGCCTGAAAATATGAACAAGATGTTGTCAGACCCTCAGTGACTGGAACATAATAACAGGGCTCTTTTCAAGTTCCTTTTAGACCTCAGAAACTGTGAGGCACTAAATATGTCTTCCCTTTAATGTTCCAAATGTGTCTTTTCCCGCATTGGTATGTAGAAATAAAGCAGGTATTGCTTTTATATTTTTGACTGCAGCAGTGACATGTATACAGAGATTAAACGCGACTAATGTAATCTGCACATGTTTACATACGGGGGACTTTGCTGAAAGCCAAATGACTGGGTGTTGCCTGATTGGCTTCTGAAGTGTAAATCTTACCTTCTGTCATGTTTAGTCTTCTTTTAGCTTTGAGTAGGAGCAAAGTAGTGTTTGGTTGCACAGAAAAATGGGCAAACTAGATGCTCAGTGCATCCTCCCAACATCCCCAACAGCCCACGCCTCATTGGGCAGCATTACACCTACCTTGGATCTGATTTACTTTAAGAAAGTCGCCTGTTTTGAGGTTATGTAAATGTCTCAGATTGAGTGATGAGTCCCAACAATGACAGGAAACAGAAATATGATGAGATAATTAGACACGTAACAAGAATGAATATTTACTGAAAAACCTTAAAAACTTAGAAGACAGGATACCAGAGGAAAGAAGCAGAGAATCCAGATAGAGAGGAAGAGAAAACAGAAACTAGTGAATTAAAGCTAACTTTCATATCTGTTCCCATTTTTGTCATAGAGGTTTGTCTAAATTAAACCTTTTTTTTTACTTGCTGTAGTTTTATCTGCTCAGAGTCCATTTTGTTCCCAAATTAGGAGTACGCCATTCATGTGCTGGTGAAGATTCTCAGTCATCCAGGTCATAGTGATTCCAAAAAAGTGGACTTTGCTTCCAAGTTTGAAGACGTTTTCCTTTAACCTGACTCCGCCAGATGGATTTGCTCCGCATATCCATCTGGAAACCTTCCGTTGAAGTAATTTTGGGAAGGGGCGAAAATACTGGTTAGCTGATTGGCCTATGTTGGTGATAGACGGGCCAAATAAACCAATGAGATCAATGAAGCATATGACGCACTAACAGAGCGACGACGAAGAGGAGCCAATTGATAGATCAAACTCTTGCCGAAACCAGTCGGGAGAAGAGCAAAAACATCTTTTCCTCTGAGAAAAGCCTCCAGAGCAGTGTTTTGCTCTTCTTTCAGTGAAGAAATACAGTGTAATTCCGATAAAACTTGCTTGATAGCCACGCTAACGCTACTTTCATTGGCTGAAGCCGCCATGTTCTTTAGACTGAGCTTCTCGTTGCGTCACACCTCAACCCGCCTCAAAGCCAACGCTGATTGGACGTTCGTTTGGTGAACGGCTCCAAATTTTCTTCAACAGAGAGTCTCCAGACTGATCTGCGAGTGAAACCTTAAAAGCTCGCGAGATCAGGATGGTCGCAAATTACATCAGAAGAATGGGTCCACCTCTTTGGAATGGGGGTCGGAGGTGCACTTGAGTGTTTGAGGAAGGTCGGGGGGGCATATCTGCATTAGTTGCGACATACGCGCCTACGACCTGGTTTCTGAGCATAAATCAGGCCTTACTGTAAGGTGCCTTGGTCAAGGTCAGTGACCGGCAGTGTTGTATAAAGTACTGAAATCTCGGAGTCCAGTAAAAGTATAAGTACCTCTCCAAAATATGACTTTGGTAAAAGTCCAAGTCACTGACTGAAATGTTACTTGAGTAAAAGTCTTAAAGTATCTGAAATGGCTTGTACGTAAGTAGAAGAATTACTGTAAAAATAGATGTACTCAAGTAATGAAGTGAAAAGTATAAGTAAAAAGTAGTGCAGTTTGAATGACATTTTTTTTTACATTTTGGTAAACTTTGAAAGTTAAATTCACTTAAAATAATATAAACAGCCAAGTGTAGGATAAATTTAGACTGGCTTTCCGAAACAGGTGTATCCTATTGGCAGGGGCGGATTTACCATTAGGCAAAACTAGGCAGCTGCCTAGGGCCCCAAGTTCGTGGGGGCCCCATGAACCTCCTTTTTACATGTATGGTAAATTCAGGTATTACTCATTTGTGCGCATTAATTATGTTTTTGATGCAAATCCTTTCTCTAAAAAGCCATCAGAATGCTTGTAATAGTAAGTCCCCCCCCCCAACAACCCCTTAGTGTCCACCACATTGGATCAGTCCATTTTCTGCGCAAGCAGCAAAGCAGCAAAGCATTTCAAAACAAATGGGTGCCAAGAGTAGTGTTGCCAGCTTTGCCCTATGCTCTTTTGTCACTTTATTTAGCAACTTTTCAGACCCCTCTATCACTTTTTTTTAAAGTGCTTATTTATGAATAATAAAATTTAAGATAAAATTCTGTATCTGTATAATGGGTCTGTTTTATGTGTTGTCTTTTCAATTCAGAGGGCCCTATGCATGTTTTTGCCTAGGGCCCCAAATTTCCTAAATCCGCCCCTGCCTATTGGGTTGATGAACAAGCCCAGGCAAGACCCGACTTTGTAGTCAGTATGCGGGGTCACAACACTCGTGTTTCTCTCGCTTGTTTTTTTTTTTTTTTTTTTTTACTTAGTAACTAAACCAAAAATTGAAAATGTATCGGAGTAAAAGTATGCAATTAAGTTCGTAAATGAAAGTTCTCAAAAAAATGTAAACTCTTGGAAAGTATAAAGTCCTCCAAAATATACTTAAGTACAGTAGTGAAGTATTTTTACTTTGTTACTATACAACACTGATGATCGGCATATTGCTTTGGATTAATAGAATATTAATTAGGCTATGTATGCTTCCAAAAAAATTCCACCATCCCCCTTCTTTTATTTTTTACAACTAGACTACTGGATACTTTGAAAGGTTGATCAGCATGTTAACCAATCGACCTCCTGTATTTAAAAAGTCCAGAGAGCTGCAAAAATTAACATTAATAAAGAGGTTTGTAACAATGACCCATTGTTACCTGTATATTGGCCAAAGTAGCAGCTAAACACAGCATCTGGTTTTCTACATTGGTTTATTTTTGTTGTTTTGGGTGAAGTGGATTTATTTGGGTTGTGGTTCTTTGGTTGGTCACATCTTCTTTTCATTTTTGTAAAAAGGTAAACTGATTTCACTTTACAATATTGTGTTTTTGTTTAACTATTCATTAAAGGGAAATTCATGGATTAAGGAGTTAAAATATAGTGAAAAACTAACCTCTGCTGTTTCACTCTCCCAAGCAGGTGTGTACAGGACTGTTCCATTGGATAATTGAAGGAGGGGGGAGGTTGATCTGATGTATGGTGTTTTCTATATTGAGTTTGAGTGTTTGTTTGGATTTAATTAAAATATTTCTTTCTGTATTTATTGGTAAAAGTATTTCTTAAGTAGTTGTTTGTTTAAACCAAATTTTCCTTTTCTTCTTATTGTGAAGCTGACAGCCTTTTAAAAATGGTTCCTTCCAATTTAGTTCCTCCTCTATTTAAGAAACATGTCTGCCGTTGGTGTGGTTTGGTTGATGTCCTGCACCAGAAAAAAATTTAAGTTTTGTCAGCTGAAAACTCTTCAAAGCATGTTCTTCTTTCAACCAGTTTGGGTCCCACCTCCAAGACTGCTTGGCCTCCTGACAAGCATGTGACAAGGTTTTACTCCTCACATGTAACTTGGTCAAAGATATGCAAATAAATAATGCAAGAAAAAGGATGATAAAGATCAACTTATTTATTGGTGTCTGTAACACATCTAGAGCACTTTCACGGGGGGTTGCAAGCTGTTTCCCTAAACGCCACGTATCACTTTACTTGGATTTCTCACTTTACTTTCACTTTATTTGGATTTAGTTTTTTACATATGCATAGATATACCTACAGATATATATATACAGAAGAGCTATAAGTGTATATATTTTATCTCTTTTTATTCTTATTTTTTTACTCTTTATTACATTGTATAGTTGGATGTGTGTATATATTGTAAAAAAACTGTAACTGGAGCGTGTAACAAAAGTAATTTCCCTCTGGGATTATTAAAGTATTTCTGATTCTGAATCTATAAAACCAGAACAAACTAAATCTCTTTTTTTGCTTTAAATTAGTTTTATTCAACAGATTCTACCAATCAAAACTTCGCACCAATAAAAGTCTCTCTAATATTCATAGTAAATCCTGTAGAACCTTCAGAAATAACTAAAAAAAAAAACAGGTTTTCCTCCACAGCCTTACAAACACATGTAAAGTGGCACTGAGAGATCAGTGGATGTTTGTCTTCTGCTGTAATGGAGCAGGGGTGGGGGGGTACTTGTGTTTTATCTCCTCCCCCCATCTGTTACTGGGAAATACAGGATCCCAGTTCTCAGCAGCTCGCTGACACATACTGTCTGCACTGGATGTTGACTGACAAGCAGACTTTGAGGTGAAGAAAGAGGATTAAACAGAAACAACGTTAAAAGCTCAGATAGATTACATGATAAGGAAACGGCAACATTGGGGCACCTCTCAGAGATCTTTCACGGGCCTCTCGTCTCTCCTTGGCACTTCCTTTCTGGAAACCAGTCTTGTTGTTTTACCTCTTCCCATTAGAGCTTTCAGTATTTTTTTATTGACTTCAGAGCAAACTAATGGCTCTAATGCAGATTTTCTTTATGTTTTTATTGGTTTTAATGTTTTTAACCACCTGCTTCTGATCCACAACTATTTTCATTCAGTCCTTTTAATGTAACGCTAATCATTAGCTTCTTCTTCTATGATCCCACAGAGCATATCGTCTCGCCCAAGGACATTTTGACAAGTGAACGGATTGGAGATTAGCAGGTTGCTGAGCCATGTCTGCCCTCTAAGGTATCGTTGTCATTCTGGCCTGTTGAAACAGCAGCGCTCATTTAGACACAGATTCCCTTTGTGTTGATGTTGTCTTAAGGCTTTGCTCTAACATCTCCATGAAGTGACAGAGAGAGGAGCAGAGATGGTGTTGAACACTTCGTAAAGTGATTACCTGACGGACAGTGACTGATGATACAGACTTTGTTTTTTCAACCCCTGACTATTTTGTATTATTCATCTTATTGTTTTTTTTTTTTTTTCAAACTGCCTGTCTGTGTTGCTTTTTTTTGTTTTTGTTTTAAGGTGAAACTGTTAGAGAATTTTACATGTGCTGCTCTGCGTTGCATATGGAGTGAATTTTGTTCCATTATTGTCAGAAATAAAGAACAAAAATAAAGATTTTTCACCTTTTTTCAATGTACTTGGACAGATTTGTTTATTTTCATTTTTTTCTTTAGTTTTTGTCTATTTAAATTCTCCTTACTTCAGGCTGAATACAAACTCTTACTCTTGACGCACAGGTTGACCCACAAAAAAGTTGCTAAAGTTCATGTGGACCAATAGAAATGCGTCTTTGCTCCTTTCTTCAGAGGAAAGCCTGCAACCAGTATGGAGGACCAACTCTGCCATATTTAAAAAATAAATACAGAAATAAATAAATGCTCAATAAATATATAAGCATACAATTAATTGCCACCAAAAATACAATAAACAAATAAATGTAAGTAGAAATTGAATTATACAGTGAGACATAAATGTATGGAACTCTTTTATTTAGCTTCTTTATTTAATTGCCTTTGTAATTGTTACCTTATTTTTTTTGTCCTTTATAATCTTCAACTTTATTTTTTTATTACTTATATTTTTAAGTATTTATTTATGTGAATGTTATAATATTTTTTGTCTGTTTTATTCTTCCTTTGTATTTTTTTACCCTAGTTATGTCTTCACCGCTATTTATTCCTGGCTGTCGTTTTTACATTTCTGTCTGCATTTCTGCCTCATTATGCAAATGAGGAGGGGGCGTGTCCACAATATGTATATAAAAAATATATATATATATCAAATCTTGTAAAACAACAAAGTTACTTTTCTTGATTAAGATCTTTTTCAAAGTCTCATTTCTGGAGTGCATTTTGTTTTCAAATTTCAATGTTAAAAAAATCGATTCTTGTCTTTCAACAACTTTGGAACAACATTGACCCCAGATTTGCACCAACGGCTTTTTTAAAGTGTTTTATAAATAATACATCTATGTAGGAATGTTTTAAACTATACAAATTGTTCTCTGAAATTATATTACTGTCAGGTTTCTGTTTCTGTTATGTTTTTTGTTTTGAGTATTCAGTCTTGCTTTACTCCTTGTTTTCTATTGTTAGTGGGGGTTTTTTTTTATTTTGCTGTGTTATTTGGTTTTTTTCCAGTTACTGTCCTAGTCTGGGTTCTGTTATGTTTTCTTTTGAGTGTTTAGTTTTCTTTTCTCCGTGTTTTATAGTCCTAGTAATTTAATTAATATTGTGTTGTTATTTCCAGTCTTCCAGCTTTCTATTTGGTGCTCTCTGCTGCCCTCTTGTGTTCTCCTTTTTCCCTAGCTTTTTCCCTCTCTTGTTCTGTGCACACCTGCTCCCAGTTTCCTCATTAGCCCCCTCTTTGTCTCAGTCTCCTTTAAAAAGCCCTCTCTCTTCAGTTCCCCTTTGCTGGGTCCTCTTCAAACATTGCCTACTTCGTCAAACTTCCTCCAAATCCGTCTTCCTGAGTCTTCCTCGTTGTGACAGTGATTCCCCTGATGTCTCCATGGTTTCTGGTTCGTTTTGACTAGTTTTTATGTTTGATTCTTTTGGATTTTTGGACTCTGGTTTCATGGTAGTTTGGACTTCGTTTTCATTATTGGATTTTTGGGATTACCTGCCTTTGTTTTCAGTTTCCCTTTTTAATTAAATCTAAAGAAATTCACCTCTGCCTTCCTGCCTGTGCTTTTGGGTCAACACTCCATAACCAAATCCTGACAATTACCACAACAAACTTTGTCCTAGAAGTTATTTAAACCCTTATGTTTTGCTTTGCTTGATTAAGTTTCCATAGTTGAATTGCGGAGTTGTTGGGAGATTAATGAGCCAACTTCTTAATTTAATTATCTTTTCATTCTTTTCCTTCTGTTTCCTTTAAGCACAAAAAAGTGAAGCAAAACTAAACCTGTTGATCACATCAAGAAAGTTTGGGCAGCGCTGAGATTTAAAATACTTCTTAAAAAGTTCCTGTTTTTATCAAAAAAAGGAGTAAAGCTTTTCTCTTCACACTTCTTTTGTTCCAATCAAAATTAAAACCTTTTATCTCTGACTGCTCCAGCTTCTGGTTACCTTTTCTTTCTTCTCAGGTGAAACTGTTTTATTATTGTTGACGCCTTTTCTGCACTTCAAGCACTTTGATGAAGAATTTCCGTGCAGGCTGAAAAGAAGTGTGAAAACGATGGTGGAAAATAGTCCATCGGAGATGGTGGTTAAATAGAGGAACTATTGTACCTGCATTTCTGATGGTTTAATAGGTGAGAGCGCCCGGCCTTACAGACCCATTCTCCTCCTGAAGTGTCCATTTTTCTTTTCTTTTCAACCGTTCACGTCAGAGAATAATGGAGGCAGAGCGTTCAGCTGGAGGTGTGAACTAAATGCACGGCTCCACACAGAGGTGCAGAAGAAGGGCTTTAAGGAGGACTACTGTGACTTATTCATCAGTTCCTGACACTTCACAGCCGCTGCAGGACTAATGCACAGACGCACTAAGCGTTTATGATAAATGGCAGCTCGGGTCCGAGTGTTTCTCTTCACAGTTTGAGGTGACGTGAAACTATTTTTATTCACCCTGTAAGTGAGGCTCGCTTCATCTGAAGGTCTTTTTTTTTTTTTTTTTTTTTATTGCTTTGCTTTTCACTTTTTCCCTTTTTCCTACCGCAGAAATGTGTTGGACAAAAATATCAAACGTTTTAGGGAATGAAAAATAGTTTTCTGCTTAAATAAAATATGGCTTTCATGACTGGGAAAATCCATACAGTCTCTAAAATGATCTGCCTTTATGTTTGATTTATTTCTATGTTTTTTTAGTTTCAGAAAACTGTGGTTTTGTCAATTTTCACCTGTTCAAAAAGCATATTTTAGCAGGAGGTTTATAATGTTTGATATTTATAAGCCAGGCTCAGGTTTAAATCTGTGTATCTCCATCTGTTTTAATAGAGTTTATCTTTTTAGAGTAAAAAGTTTAAATAGAACAAAAAATATTGAGAATGATAATAGATGCATGTCATTTTTTTTATACACAGAATTGAAAAAGGCAATCAGAACAACTCTTTTAAAAATAACTGTTGCGCCCCGGGCACCTCGTGAAAGAGGAGTTCTAGTTGGGCGTTGGGGTTACGTACTGGTTTCCGTTGACAGTGTATTATGCTGGGTTCAAACTGAACGTCAAGGTGATGCAGATCACAAAGTGTTTGTGGAAACAAATACTAAACAATTGCAATGATTCTGAATCTCCTGCAGCCAGACGACAAGATCTATGCAAACTGGGTGATGGCCTAGTGCATTTCAGGATGGGCAGTAGCGACTTTTCTTGCTGAGGAGTTGGCAACACTGCATGAAGCCATGTGGACTTTTTTACTGGCAATAATGCAGGAGGTAGTAAGCAGGATGCTTCTGGTATTTAGTTAATTTAGCACACGGACCTCCCAAAGTTAAAGACGCTAAAGAGCTATACTGACTTCTAAAACATCCTTTGTATGACAGGATGCATTAACATGACTCCACCAGATGGATTTGCTCCGCATATCCATCTGGAAACCTTCTGTTGAAGTAATTTTGGGAAGGGGCGAAAATACTGGTTAGCTGATTGGCCTATGTTGGTGATAGACGGGCCAAATAAACCAATCAGATCAACGAAGCATATGACGTAACAGAGCGACGACGGAAACACAACCACGAGCCAGGCTACTCTTGCTGCTCTTGCCGAAACCAGTCGGGAGAAGAGCAAAAACATCTTTTGCTCTGAGAAAAGCCTCCAGAGCAGTGTTTTGCTCTTCTTTCAGTGAAGAAATACTCTGTAATTCCGATAAAACTTGCTCGATAGCCACGCTAACGCTAGTTTCATCGGCTGAAGCCGCCATGTTCTTTAGACTGAACTGTTGCGCTTCTCGTTGCGTCACACCTCAACCCGCCTCAAAGCCAACGCTGATTGGACGTTCGTTTGGTGAACGGCTACACATTTTCTTTAACGGAGAGTCTCCAGACTGATCTGCGAGTGAAACCTTGAAAGCTCGCGAGATCAGGATGGTCTCACGAGGCTAAGGATGCATAGGCACAGCCAACCTCATTGTGACCTGTGTGATGCATGCTAACCTACAAACTTTAATGTGTTTTTTTTTTTTTATAGTCTTGATTTAGTCCAAGAATAGTTGTTGAAATCTTGGCTGTGCTTGGTCGCCCTGATTTTGTTCCACTTTAGTTCAATAATAGATGTTAAAAAGATGTAGCATACAGAGTTTTCAACGTATTTTCAGCGTTCTGAAAATGCCGTTTTAATTTTCCCGCCAAATGTTGACGTCGTGGGATGCATGTGTTAATACTTTTTTGCTTCCAAAAAAGCCTTGATCAGGTACCACGTCTGAGGTGGCAGATCTTTTATGTGCTGGAAGTAGCAAGAACAACCCTGTATGGAATGGACTAGTGTCCGTGCAGTTTCCGACTTACGATAGAACAATAGAACGTTGGATGTAGAATTGTTCCTACATCCAACGCCGTACATCCAACTCCTACATCCAATGCCACGGCGTTGGATGTAGGAGTTGAAATCGCCCTGAAATCGAAGGATTGACGGTTCAAGCTCCCGACTCCGACTTTCAGTGTCGTTGTGTCCTTGGGCAAGACACTTCACCTGCATTGTCTACTGGTGGTCAGAGGGCCCGGTGGCGCCAGTGTATGGCAGCCCCGCTTCTGTCAGTGAGCCCCAGGGCAGCTGTGGCTACAATGTAGCTTGCCATCATCAGTGTGTGAGTGAATGGGTGAATGAATGTAGTGTAAACTGCTTTGGTCAAGTCTCCTGACTTGATTAAAGGCACTATATAAGTACATGCCATTTACCATTTTAGATCAGACATCACGGATTAGCGGAACGTGGTCCAGATCTGGACCCACCTGCAGGCTAATCTGGACACAACCTGATCTAAAACATTTATAAATTGCATGTTGTCCAATGGCAGTGTCTAATTTCACTTGTGCCGCTTCTCTTGTTAATACGGTAAAGCCCTCCGGAGAGTCTGGACCAGGCTACATGTGATCCAAATTAGCCTTGATATGTGCTTGAGAATGGCTTTGTCTCCATTCAAACCCAGGTTTGAAATAAGTGAATCAGGAAATTGTCTATATACTAAACTGAAAGGTTGTCGGATAAAAACGGTTGTAAGAGTGTACCCTCACATACAGTAAATCTTTTCTGAAAAACAAACATAAAAATTAATGCCAGCATTGGAGGTTTTGAACCTTTTGTATGCAATAACAAAACTGCACCGTCAAAGTTCTCTTCAGTCCTCAGATTAATTGCCTGTTAGACATTCCTGCACCTGAAAGTGCTCTCATTCCTAACAGGCACCAGTCCAATTTAATGTATGCACGCTCAGTCACATCTGTGCTTGCTGATCAAAAGGAAACCTGGCCTTCCTGCAGAAAAGGAACATTCTGGAGCGGCAGTGTAGCAGCGCCTCAGTGGACCTCCTTAATGGAGATGACATACCTACATTAGCATGCTAAAGCACCACTCTCACCTCTTCAATACAGTTCCTTCATTTATCCAGAAAAACGCTGCTAAAACTGACTGTTAAAACTGACACAGTTAACATGTTTGGTCCCAAGATGTTTTATTGAACACAGAGACTGAAGGCTAAACATTCATTAATATTTATTTTCAGGTAAAAGAAACTAACTACATATAATTTACACTGTAATATTGGTGCAATTTAATACAAAATCCTTTTCAGAATTGGGTTATTCGTAACTGGAAGCGGAGTGCATTAGTTACCGGACGACATTCTAGTCAATGAAGGCGGTTGCTACAGATACAGAGGATGTCTTATGCATACAGGTTTAATGATCCTAACTTGATGGAGCTAAACTGTCACTTTGGGAATTTGCATGTGCAGCGATTTTAAGTAAATGCAAATTTCACAATTTAGTACAAAGACAGTTAATACTGCTTTACATGGATTAAACAATAAAATAAACTAAAAACAATGTAAAAATCCCCATCATGGTGTGTGTACTAGCTGTAGAGATGGATAGCAACCACTTACAGTTAGTCGAGCAGATAAAAAAATATATTTTTAGAGTAGTTGTATTTAACAAAAAAAAAAAAAATAGTTGTATTTTACTGTACTTTTACTCCCGTAATAACCTAGTGAGAGTATTGCTACTCTTACTTGACTAAAATTAATGGTTACTCTACCCGCCATGAGTAACTTGTGTTATTTACAGGTGCTGGTCATAAAATTAGAATATCATGAAAAAGTAGATTGATTTCAGTAATTCCATTTAAAAAGTGAAACTTGTATATTATATTCATACATTACATACAAACTCATATATTTCAGATGTTTATTTTGTTTAATTTTGATGATTACAAATGACAACAAATGAAATTCTCAAATTCATCATATCAGAAAATTAGAATATTGTGAAAAGGTTCAAAATTGATGGCCCCTGGTGCCACACTCTAATCAGCTAATTAACTCAAACCACCTGCAAAAGCCTTTAAATTGTCTTTCAGTCTAGTTCTATAGGCTACACAATCATGGGGAAGACTGCTGACTTGACAGTTGTCCAAAAGACGACCATCGACACCTTGCACAAGGAGGGCAAGACACAAAAGGTCATCGCTAAAGAGGCTGGCTGTTCACAGAGCTCAGTGTCCAAGCACATTAATAGAGAGGCGAAGGGAAGGAAAAGATGTGGTCGAAAAAAGTGTACAAGCAAGAGAGATAACCACACCCTGGAGAGGATTGTGAAACAAAACCCATTCAAAAATGTGGGGGAGATTCACAAAGAGTGGACTGCAGCTGGAGTGAGTGCTTCAAGAACCACCACACACAGACGTATGAAAGACATGGGTTTCTGCTGTCGCATTCCTTGTGTCAAGCCACTCTTGAACCACAGACAGCGTCAGAAGCGTCTTGCCTGGGCTAAAGAGAAACAGGACTGGACTGCTGGTGAGTGGTCCAAAGTCATGTTCTCTGATGAAAGTAAATTTTGCATTTCCTTTGGAAATCAAGGTCCCAGAGTCTGGAGGAAAAGAAGAGAGGCACTTCATCCACGTTGCTTGAAGTCCAGTGTAAAGTTTCCACAGTCAGTGATGGTTTGGGGTGCCATGTCATCTGCTGGTGTTGGTCCATTGTGTTTTCTGAGGTCCAGGGTCAACGCAGCCACATACCAGGAAGTTTTAGAGCACTTCATGCTTCCTGCAGCTGACCAACTTTTTGGAGATGCAGATTTCATTTTCCAACAGGACTTGGCACCTGCACACAGTGCCAAAGCTACCAGTACCTGGTTGAAGGACCATGGTATCCCTGTTCTTAATTGGCCAGCAAACTCTCCTGACCTTAACCCCATAGAAAATCTATGGGGTATTGTGAAGAAGATGCAATACACCAGACCCAACAATTCAGAAGAGCTAAAAGCCACTATTAGAGCAACCTGGGCTATCATAACACCTGAGCAGTGCCACAGACTGATCGACTCCATGCCACGCCGCATTGCTGCAGTAATACAGGCCAAAGGAGGCCCAACTAAATACTGAGTGCTGTACATGCTCATACTTTTCATGTTCATACTTTTCAGTTGGCCAACATTTCTATAAATCCTTTGTTTTTATTGGTCTTCAGTAATATTCTAATTTTCTGATATGATGAATTTGAGATTTTCATTTGTTGTCATTTGTAATCATCAAAATTAAACAAAATAAACATCTGAAATATATGAGTTTGTATGTAATGTATGAATATAATATACAAGTTTCACTTTTTAAATGGAATTACTGAAATCAATCTACTTTTTCATGATATTCTAATTTTATGACCAGCACCTGTATATATGAGGTAAAAAATTAGTAAATAGTTTATATTTTAGCTGGAGATTATCTTTTCCTTTCATACATGTATAACCTGCTGAAGATTGGTTTTATAAGTATGATTTGAGAAAAAGTTATTTTATCATTTTTCCTTTGCCCACTTTTGGCATTTTATTTATTTATATATATTTCCTTTATTTTTATTATTTCAAATACCTGAATTTACACAGACATATCTTTCTGACATAACTTTTACAATCAAATTGTAAAATGCATTTACATTTCACATTTGTAAATTAATGCAGATCTTATTAGCCAACAGTTATTCAGTACTTGAGTAGTACTTTTTTACTCTTCCTTTAGTGATTTCCTAAATTACTATTCCTCTTTCACTTCACTACTTCTCTTTAATAAAATGTTGGAATACTCTACCCACCTCTGCTGAAGACGAACCCAACGGTGAAATTAGCAAACTCAATAAAGTAAAAGAGAAAAGTTTTCTGTTTTCAAAAGACAGATCACAAATAAATGTCCTCAGAGACTCGGGGAAATTCTGCACCTGGCATCTGGAAGTAGGTATTGAGACCTTCAAACCTCTCATCCTACGACTCTGTTGATGACAGGCATTACCAGAACTGCTGCTCACCACAATCTGGTTAATGCCAGCTCTGCTGCTAAAGACAGCATAGCAGAGCTTGTAGTGGTGCCATATCCGGCAGCCAAGGACTGAAGATGAGTGGTTCTGTATCAGCCTGTGAAGGAACACAAAAGTGCTCATCTTCACATCATAATGTGGGAGACCATAAGACACATCTTCAACTCACCACTGGTCATGGTTCAGGGAAAGAATAAGGTACCTGTCTCTGTTAGTGAAACAGTCTCTGTCTGGAAGCCTCATCTGTCCTGAGACAACATCCTGGAACAGTCTGCCAACAAGACAACATATGTCTGTGGTCTGCCTGGATTATCAGAAGGTCGTTCTGAGGCCATCCTGGTTCTCCCAGCATAAACAAAAAATGACCTAGAGAAACCTGGAGGCACTTTGAGGACTGGTTCTTTGATTTCTCCGGTGCTTTCAACACCATCCAACCAGGAGCCCTAAGGGACAAGCTTGAGCTGTTAGAAGTGGACCAGCACAGTGGATTTTGGACTTCCTCAATGGCTGTCGACAGTATGTGGGGGCACAGGACTGTGTCTCAGATAGGTTGGTTTGCAGTACTGGGGTCTCAGCGCGAACAGTGCTGGCACCGTTCCTCTTCACCCTTTACACTTCAGAACTCTACTTCAAATCCCCACTATGTCAGCTCCAGAAGTTCTCTGCTGATTCTGCCATACTTGGCCTCATCACAGGTGGGTACAACTCAGAGTACAGACATTGGACACAAAACGTCGTGGTCTGGTGCCAGCAGAACCACCTTCTGATTAATGCAGGGAAAACCAAGGAGCTCGTGGTGGACTTTTTTGCATAAGCAGATCCATACCACTGACACCAATGAACATCCAGGGAACGGACATTGAGATAGTGGACTCCTAAAAGGACCCATGCGTTCATCTGAATAACAAACTGGACTGGACTCACAACACTGAGGCTCTGTATAAGGAAGGTCAGAGCAGACTCTTCCTGCTGAGGAGTGCAGGGGGCACTCCTTAAGACCTTCTAGGATTCTGTTGTGACATCAGCCATCTTCTATGGAGCTGTCTGTTGGAGCAGTGGCTTATCTGTAGCTGAGAGGAAGCGGCTTAATCAGCTGATCAGGAAGACCAGCTCTGTGATTGGATGCCGTCTGGACTCAGTGCAGGAGGTGGGAAACAGACGGATCCTAACTAAATTAGCATCTCTGTTGGATAATGTCTCCCCCCCCCCCATGCATGAAGCTGGTGCAGAACTGGGAGCTCCTTCAGTGACAGACTGCTGCACCTTAAATCCACCAGGGAGCGTTATCACAGATCCTTCCTCCCAGCAGCTGTTAAGACTTTATAAACCACCACTGTTCCCAACAACCTCAAGAAGTTCTTTCATTCATGCTGATTTTGCAAAGTTTCTGTCTTAGTCAGTTAAATAACAGACTGCTGTTATTTTCGCATCTCTGATGTTGCTGCTGTTTTCCAATCTTCATTACTGTAAAAATGTAAGATTTCAAAGGTGAGTTCCAGAAACTATTGGTTAATTTACTGTAGAGTTAAAGGGATATTGTTTCTGTCTTTGAATGTCACTTTGAAGAGTGACCATGCTGTCAGATATCCACGACACGCTGGCTGAAATGATAAGGCAATGTCATCAATTAACACATTTGGTTGAATCGTGCCTCCACAGCTTTGCATCCAGGATCATTCTTGGTTTAAGGGGATATTTTCAGGCGCCTTGTAATTAGGAAACCAAACTTCTCCAGGTGTGAACAGACGTGAATGAAGTATTATTGTATTCAACCAGCAAATCATAAGTTACATTTTTTTTAGTTCTTCTTTGATAACACAGTGATGTCTTTTGTTTTGTGGGTTTTGGTTTGGTGTTTTTCTTTTGCTTTAAATAGTGTTGAGTTGTCTAAATGTTGTGCTTTTGATTTTGTTTAGTTTTGTTATGCTTCTTGTCTGTTGTTTCTTCGGTTGTTAGTCTTTCGTTTTGTGTGGCTTTTGTGTTTGGCCATTTTATTCATGATGCGACTGTTTAATTTCTTTGGCATAGGTCCCAGGACCGAATTGTATGTAAATGGTTGAATGCTTGGAAGCCTAAACAACAATCATCGCCCACTGTACAGTGATGTTTTTTTCCCCCTTTTAACAAAGATTGGTTCCTTCACCCCTCTTTCAAACCATCTTTCCTCTCTGTCCAACATATTATTTTCATGTTTTAATCGTTTTGTTCTGCTCTTATTAACAACAGCAAAGGCAGCGAACACAGGAAGTGCATAATAAGAAGTTATCAGAGACTCACCAATGGTTAGAGGTTAAAACTCCACATATGATTGACCAAAATCCTGTTAGCATTTCATTACAGGAAACAGATACTTTTGAGTCAGCAACAATTTCTTTGTTTATATCTGTCAGGATATTGGACCGTTTCTCTTATTGAATTCAGGAAATTTTCAGAAAAAATTGAAATACCCTGCTTCTGCATCAATATGTGTGATTATGCAGGCATTATAGCGGGACGCACTGAATCACATCTATCATTAAAGTTGTTGTTATTAGATCTCAACTGAAACAGATTTAAATTCTTTGCAAAGCCAAACATATCTCAATGGCAGACAGCTACATGTCCCCATTAGACCAACAAGCCCTGCTAAGCCTTTTCTCTGCTGCCTTCTTATGATCAGCACTCTGTATTTTTATTTTTCAGTAGACATTTGACTCAACATTCAGAAAAGCAATTTCCTATTTATTTTAAAATGTTATTTTAGTTTTATTTTGATGTTTTTCCTTGTTATTGTTTTCAAAGTTTTTTGAGATAAGTAAAACTATCGTAAGCTGACATTATTCTTTCCAAAATAGCTTTCACTGGGTTAGTGTTAACTTTCAAACTAAATCTGTTACAGTATATTTAAAATGAATGAAAACTTGGTGTTCATAAAATAAATAACTATTATATTCTGAAATATATTTCAATAGTGAGATTAACATGGACCTGAACTGATAAGGTTGTCCAGTAAAAAACATTTTGTTTTTACCGGACAGCTATATAATTGATTGTTTGTAAAGCATGGTGGTGGTAGCATCATGCTGAGGGTCGTTACAATTGGTCCTTCTGGATTGCAAAAACTGTAATAAAGCAGAATAACTGCCTTCAATTTCTACTACTTCTCATCGAATCTACAGCTGGATCATTAAATCCTGGAAAATAGTCTCAAAAACAAACAAAAAATTACGAACAGTTACATTTACTTGATCCCAAATAACAGTCTAAGCATGTTATGGCATAAATATCTAGGCAACTGAACACCTTGACCTCTACTTTAAAGACCCAGTGTGAGATATACTCTCATGTGTCATAAATGTGACAATGCCAACATCCTGGCCTTGATGGACATCAACCCACATCACTGTTGACAAATCAAGTAAAATAAATTATGACAAATGAATAAATCCTCGATAAATACATCTAAAAGAATCATAAGGTCGGCTATTTCTACTAGCCTGGTGAGACCATCCTGATCTCGCGAGCTTTCAAGGTTTCACTCGCTAATCAGTCTGGAGACTCTCCGTTAAAGAAAATTTGGAGCCGTTCACCAAACGAACGTCCAATCAGCGTTGGCTATGAGGCGGGTTGAGGTGTGACGCAACGAGAAGCGCCACGGTTCAGACTAAAGAACATGGCGGCTTCAGCCGATGAAACTAGCGTTAGCGTGGCTATCGAGCAAGTTTTATCGGAATTACAGAGTATTTCTTCACTGAAAGAAGAGCAAAACACTGCTCTGGAGGCTTTTCTCAGAGGAAAAGATGTTTTTGCTCTTCTCCCGACTGGTTTCGGCAAGAGTTTGATCTATCAATTAGCTCCTCTTCGTCGTCGCTCTGTTAGTGCGTCATATGCTTCGTTGATCTGATTGGTTTATTTGGCCCGTCTATCACCAACATAGGCCAATCAGCTAACCGGTATTTGCGCCCCTTCCCAAAATTACTTCAACGGAAGGTTTCCAGATGGATATGCGGAGCAAATCCATCTGGCGGAGTCAGGTTATATTTCTATGACTTCTATGAAGAATAACAACAACCGACAACCTTTGCAGTGGATCTCGTCCTATAGATTTATAAACAGCGATGGGAACACTTTCATTTTTGATAGGGTTGTTATTAGAGTTTAATAAAATATATATTTATTAAAGCTATACTAAATTTTTGTTAATAAAAAGCCAAGTTAGTTGCACCCTCTCTCTTCAAACTGATAGAAAATGGTTAAAAGTCGTGTCTGTTCCAGAGCTCTACAGTTTCTGCCAGGAATTTCTTCAAACATCCAAACAGAAGCTGTCGAAGATGCAACTCAACACAGCACATGTAACCAAGTATTAGTGACGGGGTGTGCATATATTTAAGGCTGCAGTTAAATTATCGGCCCTGTTTTGTTGCGGGGAAATTTCACAATGAATGAATTAATCATATTTGCAGCTGTCTGTTGTGAAATCATCTATCCATGACAAAAACCAATTCAGATCCCTTATTAAAGCCCACCACATTCATGCTGACGATGAGTGTATTTAGACCTCTGAGCGGCACTATACTTGACGTAATTATGAGCTCCAAGAAGGGTAGAAATAAAAAGGTTGAGACAAATAGGATGAAGACATTTCGACAGGATGGATAATTAAAGGAAAAAGACAGAAGGGGAGACAGACAGGGTGGGAATCACAGAGAGGAGGTTGACTTGAAGGAGGAGAGGCCAACGGAGACAAGGTAGAGGGGTGGGGGGGGGGCTGAGGAGAAGATGAAAGATTAAGTTGCATGGAGGAATGTTAAGTGTAGCTTAAGTGTGTGTACAGAAATGGGGATTTATGGGTGCACGCTCAGGGCAAAATAGCTCCAGAATTATTAAACGACTTCAATTAAAATAATATAAGGGAAGAAAGGCGGTGTGGGTGGGTCAAGAGGATCCTTACACACCCCCCATCAATGATGATTTATGAATACCATCTTTTCTTCTCTGTCTCTTGCAAAGCATTGATCACAACTCCTCCTTTCCCTCCCGGTGTCTTTTTTTCTTTCTATGAAATGTTTTACTTTCATGCTGCTAAAAGAAAATCGGCTTCACAGACTTTGAGGTTTTTAAAATAAACACGTCATGAATGACATAATTCACTCACTTTTGAGTTAATGTGTTCAAATGAACACAACCTTATGGCAGAAAAAATAAGATAAAAAAGTACAAAAAATTATTAGAAAACGGAGGGAAAAGTAAATAGACTTTTGGATTCATTTTTTAGTTAATTATGTTTCTCTCACTGCTGAGTCAGGGGTCTAAGGTCTGCTGAGGAGATAGTAGAGTTTACTGAAGCTCAACTTTGATCTGTGATACACTTTTACTGACAGAAACACCTCAACACTTAGAAGGAAGAGTGATTTGGGGATAATTTGATCCACATGTAGACCATTGATTGGGAGGTAAATGGTCTAGCTTTGAAGGAGTTGGTATGTCTAACCAGCTCATGTTCCTAAAACCAGGTAAACTTCAGTCACCTTTAATGGATCATCTATAGTGGCAGACACTAAATAGAGCCAGGCGGTCCTGCAAGGACAGTAAAGCAACAGCTTGGTGTTGTCAAAGGCCAACTATCCATCCATTTTCTTACACGCTTGTCCCAAATGGGGTCACAAGGGGTGCTGGTGTGTATCTCCAGCAGTCAATGGGCAAGAGGCAGGGTACACCTTGGACAGGTCGCCAGTCCATCACAGGGCAACACAGAGACACACAACCATTTACACACACACTCACACCTAAGGACAATTTAGAGAAGCCAATTAACCTAACAGTCATGTTTTTGGACTGTGGAGGAAGCCAGAGTACCCGGAGAGAACCAATGCATGCTCAGGGAGAACATGCAAACTCCCTTGTGGTTTTGCAGGAGGCCAGATGGCTGTACTCTGCAAATGACTCACTTTACAACAGGGTGCTGGTTAACTGTAGATGCAGGTGACCTCACATTACTATCGGTTCCAGCATCAGGACAAAATGACTGTAATACAGACACATCCAGTTACTGCTGAAAATACATTTCAGACATTCCTGAAATGTATTTTCCCCCCCTAACAGATATCTTCATTTTGTTCTTGTGAAGCTGAAAGTCATTAGACTAGCTTTAATGTTGCAAAAATATAACCCGAGAAAAAGACGTTTCAAAATATTTAAAATAAACATTTTTGTTCTATGTTAAAAAGCCATTTAGTTAACGTTTAATCTGGCTGTAAATATTTTACATTTTTTATGAACTGAAAACAGATTATTACTCTAAATATCTAAATTAGAACTTATTTGACAGCAGAACAACTTAAACAAGCTGCACATAGTTTGGCAAAAAAACAAAAACAAAACAAAACAGAACAAAGACAAAGTCATTGACATCTATCAGTCTGAAAAGGATTTCTAGACCAACAAAGAAATGGGATATGAGTGGACTAAAAACAAAAACAGAAAAAAATGTTGTACTTGTTAACCGTCCCAGGAGACGCCTGTCAACCAAAATTACTTGAGAGCACATCATTGAATCAACCAGGAGGTCACAAAACAACCCAGAACAAGATCTAAAGCCCTGTAGGCCTGACTCCCACGTTTAGGTCACTGTTCAAGATTAAATCCTATGAAAGAGAAACTGAGACAAATGTCATCCTTGGGAAAAAATCCAAGTATTACCTTCTCCCACTTCTAACATTTAGAAAGAAAATATATTGCTGATCCCAAATACTTTTTAGAAAAAAAGTTTTATGGACTGGGGGGACCAAAATATAGCTTTTTGGAGAATGTGTGTCAGATTATATCTAACCTAGAATTTCCAGTAAAACATGGCGGTGTTATGGTCAAGGAATAAAAATCCAGCAAAAACCTTTAGCCTGATCAGACTTTGGCTCCTCAGCAGGACGATGATGAGCACAGTGGAAAGGCCGCCTCCGAGTCAAAGTCTGGACTTTAGTTAAATTCAGATGATATTGTGTAATTGTAAAAGACACAACTTAAACTCAAAGTTACTTTAAAAACTCATTACCTATTACCATTAACACTTAGTGGCAGTTACTGATGCTAGTGGTGAAAAAACCAGCTATTAGGATTAATTTAGGGATGCACGATATTGGGATTTTGGCCGATATCCGATATGCCGATATTTTAAAACTCATGTAGCCGATAACCGATATCGATACTGATGTTAAAGCTGGACAAAAATAAGTAGTCATTGAAAATAGCAGTTTTGTTATCCATTTCTGACACTTTGAAAAATAATATACTCAAATATATTTTCATATGCTGATATCAAATAGATTTTTTAAAACGCGGTATCGATCTATTTTACTTTGAAAATCTCGTGAAATTTCATCGTTCTGTTACAAACTCTCGTGATATTTTGCAAATTCTTGTGAGATTTTGTTAGTAAAATAGATTGATACCGCGTCAATATATCAACATATAAAAATATGGCAACATTTGGTGAATTTTCGGGGGATTTCGTAGCATAACGATGACATATAGCAATATTTCATTAGTAAAAGAGATTGATATGGTGTTTTTAAATGGCAATATATCAGCATATGAAGATATTGGGATATTTTAATGTATCAAATTTTTTTCCCTCGTCTTTAGAAGTTTTTAAGTCTGTAAAAAAGAAGTTTTTGAGGAAGAAGAAGAAGTAGTATTTTTTATTTTTTTTTAGACTTTAGAAACTCAGAAGCTGATCAAATATCGGGTTAAATATCGGTGGGGTGGCCGATGTCCGATATTCAGTTTTAAGGCCGATACCGATAGGGGGCCCATTATATCGTGCATCCCTAGATTAATTCAATTTAGTTTATTTACAAAGCGCCAATTCACATCATGTCATCTCAAGGCACTTTCCAGTTCACCAGATCATCGAGTCAAATTGACTCAAAGTTTTCTATCTAAGGAAAACCAGCTGATTTCATCGACTCATTGACTCAAATACAATCCCTCACACTAAGCATGCTTGTAGCGACAGTGGAGAGGAAAAACTCCCTTTGAACAGGAAGAAACCTCCAGCAGAACCAGGCTCAGTGTGAGCAGCCATCTGCTGAGGCCCACTGGGGTTCCAGGAGACAGAAGCAGAGACACAAAAATCAGCTGTAAAAGGCGGCCCCGTCCAGGAAACACACAGCCAGGCAGACGAGCTCCGAGCCAGCTCCCATGTCAGAGGATGAAGAGAGCACATCCAGTTAGTCACAGTCAGAGAAACAGGCCTACACTGAAAAACAGGCCAAGCTCCAACATCTAGAAACAAAGGTGTTGATGGCAGCAGCACAGCTGATATTTCTCATTAGGAGACAACTACTTTGCATGGAGGACCAGGTTATTTTTGACAGCTATTGGCCCTTAATGAATGCAATCATCATTTGAAAAGTAGCTGTTTGTATTTACTCAGATTATATTGATAAGGTGTCAAAATTAGTGAAAAGGTTTTTAAACCGTTAACATTCACACAAAACCAAGATCAAAGAAATTTTCTACACAGGTGTTGACTCCTTAAAAGGTTTTAAAGTCATTGTTCACTGCAACAATTTTCTTAAAATAAGTGAATTTTGTCTTGAATTGAGGAGGTAAGTGAGACACTTTGCCGATGGAACAAGACAATTTACTTTTAAAATAAGAAAAAAAACAATGTTATTGTCTTATTCCAGTGCATATTATCTAATTATCTTATTTTAAGAGTAAAAATACCCATTCCATTGGCAAATCATCTTATTTATCTGCTCAAATTAAGGGTAAAAACACTTGATTTAAGATTTTTTTTGTACTTATTTCTAGATCGTTTTTGCAGTGTTGTCATAGTTCAGCAAAGGTTAAACAAGAAAAAATACAAATCTGACCTTCAGGACTAAATGAATAATCCAGCAACTGCAGATACAGTTGAGGATTTTGGATTGTAATTCAGCATTAACCATTTTCATTAAGAAAAAAAATGAAGCGTAATCTTTTCCTTTTTTTTTTTTTTTGCTTTGAGTTTAGTAGCTCAACATATATCAGAAGAAGGCCGAAGGGGACAGCTGTTTGAAGATACACCCAAACTAAACATCTGTAAAACGTTTAGCTGGAGGGTCTGTGGCTGCTGCGAATTGATCAAATTTCCTTATAATGTAAAAAAGAATCCGTCTGTGAGCATCATCCTCCGAGGGGAGGACTTGTAAAAAGAAAGAGACAAATTTGATAAATGGTTTTGACAGTGGAGTAAGTAACTGTAATTTTCCAAAGATGAAAGTATCCAGATGCCAATAGAGTCTCAGCAAAGGTTCCAATAAAACACCTTCGATTGCATGCAACAAGTGAAGGGGGGGGAGGGGGAAACCAATGCGCCCGGGCTTGCATGTGTCTCGCATGAATGTATGCATGTGCATGAATACTCCCAGAGGGAATTTAAAACAGACAACAGGGTTTGCACCATGCTTTCTGCTCACATAACACAGCCCCCCCTGTTAAGATGGTTGACCCTTAAACCTAGAGGGATTGCTTATTGTTCTCATCACCTTTTGAATTTCATTGACACAAGTGGTGGCACAAAGCCCAGCAGGATGACCATGTCTGCCTGTTATCTCTTAAAGTGCCCTTGAGTCATATCATAGCAGTTCCATACATTAGGATCAGTCTTGGAAAGCAGAACTATCTTTCTCTTTTTTTCCTTTTTCTTCTGTATTTCTGCTCTATTTACATTGCAGTGTCCATATAAACTGTAAAACTTCCTGCATAATTATAATAAAGCAATTTATATGCATGGATCAAGTGTAGCCATACTGCTACACTTGTGAAAGTAAAATCTGTTGGGCTCTTTTTGGCATCAAGACAATTATTCTTATTGCCACATTGCAAGAAAGGACACTGTAAAAAAAAAATATATATATATATGCTACTGCAAATATATACAGTCAGATCTAAGCATAAAAAAAAATCTTAACATTGTTCCTGCCTTTGAATACGGTAGAGGATTAGGGCCACTGAGAAAAAAAAAGTTAACTGATTTTTAAATTTTATTTCAGTTTAATGTGGGATAAAAGTCAGAATTCTGACTTTAATCTCAGAATTCTGACTTTTTTCTCAGAATTCTGACTTTTTTCCCAGAATTTTGACTTTAATCTCAGAATTCTGACTTTAATCTCAGAATTCTGACTTTAATCTCAGAATTCTGACTTTTTTCTCAGAATTCTGACTTTTTTCTCAGAATTCGGACTTTAATCTCAGAATTCTGAGAAAACGGTCGAAAAAAGTCAGAATTCTGAGAAAAAAGTCAGAATTCTGAGATCAAAGTCAGAATTCTGACTTTTTTCCCCATGTTAAACTGAAATAAAATTTAAAAATCAGTTAACTTTTTTTTTTTTTTTCTCAGTGGCCCTAATCCTCTTCCGTATTTGAACAGAATGAGAAGAAAATGGGTAAATGTTTTCTCTTACTGGAAGACAATCGTCTTCCTAATATGCATGACCCAAAGGTGAAATCTAAAGTTCTTGTTTTCCCCACAAAGTAAATTTAAATAGAAAATCTTCAAAGTGAGAAAATTATAAAATATTTTTTCTTTTTGTGGAGTCTTTATTGTCCTTCAACTGGTGTCTAGAAAACCCCTCTAACCAGAGGTGTCCAGTAACGAAGTGCAAATACTTTGTTACTGTACTTAAGTACACTTTTTAGGTATTTATACTTTACTCCATCACTTATTTTTCTTCCTTCTTCTGACTTCTACTCATTAAATTTTCTTACAAGTATCTGTACTTTCTATTCCTTACATTTTAAAACAAACGTTACTCTTTACTCTTGGCTTCGGTTTAATGTTTCTAAATCTTTATTTCCCGTCATGTGCTCCATCCAATGCAGATCATTGGCTCCGCCCACATCTAGTGAAAACTAGTGTGATTGGATGAGTCATAGAAGGCAAACACTCATTGGTTAGCTAAAGGAAATCATCAGAAGCAAGCAGGTGTTCTTCAAACTGCTAACGTGAATTGTCTATGCCATGCTACAATGTGGGATTCAGAAAAAGATGCTGAAATGTCTGAAAGGTCGGACACAGGCGAGAGCGTATCGGGAGACGGAGACCAACAAGACCTCCCTCATCCTTGGCCCTATCTCAAAAAACTTTTCAAAATACTGGAAAAATTGAGCTTTCAAGTGGCATCTGGCTTTTTTTTTTAAAAGGTTACTTTATACTTTCAGTAGTGTTTGCAGCACATTCTTTTTCACTTTTACTTAGGTAAAGAGGTCAGTTTGATACTTTAAAGGAATAGTACACCCAAAACATGATTAGCCTTCATTTTCTACTCACCCCCATGCTGAGCAACACTCTGGAGTACTTTTTTGATATCTCAAATGCATCTGGAGATCTGGGAGGCTTCTTGCTGTCTGCTGACATTCAAATAATGGAGGTCTATGGTGCCCGAGACAGAAAGGTCCATAAAAGTCCACAAAAAACGTGTCAATATTCCTCCATACTGCTCGTCCAATGTATTCCAAGTGTCCTGAGTGGGTAGCATCCAGAATTTACTCGAAACGAAGTCATTTAGAATGTTTTTAGAGCATAAACAGTAGTGTATAGGATTTCCTGAAAGCGCGCGCCGGCGCGTTCATGACGCTACGGAAGCCGGCAGACCAAACCAGACGAAGTGCGCATTCAGCGTCTGCTCTGCCGATAATGCAAGCGTAGAAGAAGAAATGTGCTGTTTACCTGTGCAAAGAAAGAAACAACGAAAGAAAAATGTCTGAGGACTTCAGTGTTGAGGAAGAGCATGAGTTCTTTGCCGAGCTGAATGCGCACTTTCATCTGGTTTGGTCTGCCGCGGTTTCCGTAGACTCGTGAACGCGCTTTCAGGAAATCCTATACACTACTGTTTATGCTCTAAAAACATTCTAAATGACTTTGTTTCAAATAAATTCTGGACGCTACCCACTCAGGACACTTGGATTACATTGGACGAGCAGTATGGAGGAATATTGACACGTTTTTTGTGGACTTTTATGGACCTTTCTGCCTCGGGCGCCATAGACCTCCATTATTTGAATGTCAGCAGACAGCAAGAAGCCTCCCAGATCTCCAGATGCATTTGAGGTATCAAAAAAGTACTCCAGAGTGTTGTTCAGCATGGGGGTGAGTAGAAAATGAAGGCTAATCATGTTTTGGGTGTACTATTCTTTTAAGTTTTACCAGAGTGCTAGGAAAAAACAGAAAAAAGAAAAAGAAAAGCAGAACTATCAAGCTGCTTAATGTATTTACATAATTAATGAATTGCTCAGACGCTTCGTCACATGGAGGGTGTCTGAACACGAAGCCCTTCTCTCCTCGGCACAAACACTTTGCACCAGCTTGGCGCGTGATGGCCCCCGTTCATCCCAGACTTGCTGTTAGTCTGTGACCAGCCAGGAACGGCATCTGCCAATTGCTCGTCCAATCCCCTCGACACTCGCGAAGGCCAGGCTTGAACAATGTTGGCTGTTGGATCAAAGCGCTGGTGGGGAAACGTTACCGAGGCTAAATGGTATCATCAGTATCTCTGCCCCAGCTGGGATGAAATGGGAGGGGGTCGATAACCGGGATAAGGCTGCTAAACACTGGGTCGGTGTGTGAAATGCAATGATACGGTATTTAGAGTTTCGATTTCTCCATATTGGCATGATTAATCAGCGTGAAGAAATGGTATGGACTAATCTATCGCTGATAATTTCCTGATTTATATCTGGCGGGATATTACTGTCACAGTGGATTACTGTGGAATGAAACGACTGACGAGAACATACAGATGAAAGGATTTGCGTGACTTGCGCTCAGCCTTAAGCTTATAATATATCTCTGTTTTTCTTTTCTGCTTTTTGAATTTAGTTAACGTTCAACTTTAACAGAGGGTGTGACACTCTTCAGGGTTTCCTTGGAGGTTATTGACATTCTTCTTGAACAAATAACCTCTTGCTTTGATTTTAAGGACTTTTGGCTGCAGAGATTTTTCACAATGTCATTCCCTCCGTGAGGCTGCAAACATTAATTTTAATCCTTTCGCCCAAGGTGAAACTATCTTCCTGCATTTACTGAAACAAACATTGGGAACCAGTAGGACAATAATATTGCAGGTGTAAAACAAAAAAGCACCGGAAAAATAATTAGCTCTTTATAAATGAATCTTCCAATCTTGATCTGATATTAATTTAGTTAAAGGGTCAATAAGAAGTCATTCATATTTGAGATAGAAAGCTCTTGTTTATTAGCTCTATTAGGTCCGTGATCATAAATGCAACAGCCATAAGAGCAAAACAGCAGAAAGCGTATCCATGAAGCAATGTAATTGCTTTACTGAAGGAAAAGTCGCTCATATTCAGAATTCAAACTTCTGAAAGTTCTTTAAATATGAAATTATTCCATCCTGTTCAATAAATGATCAGTGTTTTAATTCAGAGTAATTTTCATTTGAATGTGCTTTACTGGAGGCATCCATGTTTGTCAAAGAACACTACTGCCACCTACTGGTTAGTGACGTCATGGTGCGGTATCGGCTGTTGATCAAGTCCCAGTGCTGTATCTGGTGTTTGTCACAACGCGCTATTATCCCAGTCATCTTGAAAACATTCTTCTTCCAAATGTTGGCTACATATTACGGGTTTTTTCTCTGGCCAGAAGTTCGATGGCAAATCCTCCCTCTTCAAGTTGGCGATCCAACGACCAACCCGTCCGTGGAGGATCAGGAATCAGAAAGGTGGAATAACTCTTTTTTTTCACTTTTACCCGATGTATTCCAGCATCCAGCTGCCATGCACGTGGGCATTGTCAGTTTCACTATAGCTAATAAAATACTCAAAGTGCTCATGTACACTCACCGGCCACTTTATTAGGTACACCTGTCCAACTCTCGTTAACACTTAATTTCTAAGCAGCCAATCACATGGCGGCAACTCAGTGCATTTAGGCATGTAGACATGGTCAAGACAATCTGCTGCAGTTCAAACCGATCATCAGTATGGGGAAGAAAGGTGATTTGAGAGACTTTGAACGTGGCATGATTGTTGGTGCCAGAAGGGCTGGTCTGAGTATTTCAGAAGCTGCTGATCTACTGGGATTTTCACGCACAACCATCTCTAGGGTTTACAGAGAATGGTCCGAAAAAGAAAAAACATCCAGTGAGCGGCAGTTCTGTGGGTGGAAATGCCTTGTTGATGCCAGAGGTCAGAGGAGAATGGCTAGACTGGTTCGAGCTGATAGAAGGGCAACAGTGACTCAAATAACCACCCGTTACAACCAAGGTGGGCAGAAGAGCATCTCTGAACGCACAGTACGTCGAACTTTGAGGCAGATGGGCTACAGCAGCAGAAGACCACACCGGGTGCCACTTTTTTCAGCTAAGAACAGGAAACTGAGGCTAAAATTTGCACAAGCTCATGGAAATTGGACAATAGAAGATTGGAAAAACGTTGCCTGGTCTGATGAGTCTCGATTTCTGCTGCGACATTCGGATGGTAGGGTCAGAATTTGGCGTCTACAACATGAAAGCATGGATCCATCCTGCCTTGTATCAACGGTTCAGGCTGGTGGTGGTGGTGTCATGGTGTGGGGAATATTTTCTTGGCACTCTTTGGGCCCCTTGGTACCAATTGAGCATCGTTGCAACGCCACAGCCTACCTGAGTATTGTTGCTGACCATGTCCATCCCTTTATGACCACAATGTACCCAACTGCTGATGGCTACTTTCAGCAGGATAATGCGCCATGTCATAAAGCTGGAATCATCTCAGACTGGTTTCTTGAACATGACAATGAGTTCACTGTACTCAAATGGCCTCCACAGTCACCAGACCTCAATCCAATAGAGCATCTTTGGGATGTGGTGGAACGGGAGATTCGCATCATGGATGTGCAGCCGACAAATCTGCGGCAACTGTGTGATGCCATCATGTCAATATGGACCAAACTCCCTGAGGAATGCTTCCAGCACCTTGTTGAATCTATGCCACCAAGAATTGAGGCAGTTCTGAAGGCAAAAGGGGGTCCAACCCGTTACTAGCATGGGGTACCTAATAAAATGGCCGGTGAGTGTAGTTTACCTGTGTATGTTTTAAATCTAAGATAGGAGAGATCCTATCTAGGCTAGGCTTAAAACTTTCCTTTTTGATAAAGCTTCTAGTTAGAGGGGCTCAGGTTATCCTGAGCTATCTATATAGTTCTGCTGCTATAGGCTTAGACTGCTGGAGGACATAGGGACCCCTTTTTCATCATTCTGCTTCATTCTATCTCTATTCTCCCACTCTGCAGAATCTGTTAGTTCAATCTCATAGTAGCTTCATCTGGTCTGTTCCTGTTTGGCTGTGACTCCATCCTGGAGAGAAATATCAGCTGTGCTGCTGCCATCAACACCTTTGTTTCTAGATGTTGGAGCTCGGCCTGTTTTCCAGTGTAGTCCTGTTTCTCTGGAGCTGGTTGACAGTTGCCTTTTGTATCTATGCTTCTTTTTCTATGTCTGCTTCTGTCTCCTTGAACCCCAGTGGGCCTCAGCAGATGGCCGCTCACACTGAGCCTGGTTCTGCTGGAGGTTTCTTCCTGTTCAAAGGGAGTTTTTCCTCTCCACTGTCGCTACAAGCATGCTTAGTGTGAGGGATTGCTAAAGAGTCAATGAGTCGATGCAATCAATTGGTTTTCCTAATATAGAAAAGTTTGAATCAATTTGATTGAATGATCTGGTTGAACTGAAAAGTGCCTTTAGATGACGTGTTAAGAATTGGCGCTATAGAAATAAATTGAATTATGTTTAAAATACTTGTGGTACTATGAGTTTTAATGAGTTGTGTGCCTTTTTGGCAGACGTCTGACCTCTAGAGGTTCTACATGTTTGGCGTTTGCATGTTTTAAAACACATGTATGACTGTATTTTGTTGGATTATATGGGATGCATTGGAATTCTTTTAGTCAAAGGCACTAATGCTGCAGGTTACAACATCAACACTAACTGACGATACGTGTTCTGGCCACACTTAACAGCCAAAGCAAAGCAAACCAAAGTGGAACGTACATTTTTCATATTACTTTATTACTGCATAATGCATCTTCACTGGGGTTTATTTCTGCCTTGTTTGTGCAGAAAGCAGAACTCCTTGCTGGGTAATGCTGCACTCTCAGCACCTTGCACATATTAATGTTAACATAAAGGGAATGCTAATTAACATTTTGTTTCTAGTTCACATCTCTTCAGATGTTTTGTTTTACAAATGTGCAAACCTCTCTGCATTACCAGCCTTTGTTTCCTTCGCTTTAACACCTGACGCCAAGTATAACTCCAGGCATCGATTCAAAGCTCTGCAAATAGCCTAAATCCTGCTTTGGCCATCGAACAAATGGCCTCGCAGCGGTGAACACACATGACGGAGTGTTTGTATAAATCCATCATCTGGAGAGATCAGGGTGGCAGACATTTCTTTTGTGGGAAGTTTCTCTAAAGGATGTGACATCAGCAGGTCCTTTTGTTGCACTGACCTCGGGTGCATACATCCTTTATGTCCATGTGAGAATTTATACGTTTACATTATTATTTTTCACAAGCTTTTTTTCCCCCTCCCTCTGTCACCGGGCGATAGATAATCCTCACCTAAACATTTGAACTCCAACTGCAGAGCAAAGGAGCAGCGCCAGCGTGGCCCGATTTGTTTTATTAGTGTGTCAAAACTCAAATCGATTGAACCCATGATTGAAAGCTTCGTATACAGCCTCAGAAATAGAGCCACACTAACATTTCTGGTCTGGGACTGAAAATAAAAACTGAACGTTTTTTTTTCCATGTCCACATTAGATATTTGGGGACATTAATAAACAGAGTTCACAGCTTAAGAATAAGGAACAAATCCCACCGGGGGGGAAAAAAAGACTCCCAGAGACAAACACATACTTCTTTATTTATAACCCAGCGAGTGACATTTTCACAGCGGCGCCACCAACCATGAAATTTTCTCTCACTATTTTTCAAAGAAATGGTTAGCCGCAGAGATTAGAGGGGATGTGGGAGTAGGAACGGTGGGACCGAGAATTGAAAGGAGTTGATTGATAACCCTAAAAGTTCACCAGAACACAAACATTTGTCGCGTTCACAAAAGGCTGCTTGCGGTTTGAGTTTTTTTTTTCCTGAGTTTTCTGTCCTTTAGAGGCTATCAGCAGGTTCTGCATTGCAAAGGAGGGAGGTAAAAAAAAATCCCATTAGAATACTCCTCTGCTTAACGCATTCAAAACACCAACAGCCCGTAGCACAGGTGGAGCACCTGGAACTGTATGAGTTCTACTGGTGTTTCATATTAACAGGCAGGGTACTACGGAAGGGGATTAGGGCCACTGAGAAAAAAAAAAAAAAGTTAACTGATTTTTAAACTTTATTTCAGTTTAACATGTGAAAAAAAGTCACAATTCTGACTTTTTTCTCAGAATTCTGAGATTAAAGTCAGATTTCTGACTTTAATTTCAGTGAGAATTCTGAATTAAATTCAGACTTTAATCTCAGAATTCTGAGAAAAAAGTCAGAATTCTGAAATTAATCTCAGAGTTCTGAGAATAAAGTCAGAAATCTAACTTTTTTCTCAGAATTCTGACTTTAATCTCAGAATTCAAGTCAGAATTGTGACTTTAATCTCAGAATTCTGAGATTAAAGTCTGAATTTAATTCAGAATTCTGACTGAATTCTGGCAATAAAAAAAGTCAGAATTCTGACTTTTTTCTCAGAATTCTGACTTGAATCTCAGAATTCAAGTCAGAATTCTGACTTTAATCTCAGAATTCTGAGATTAAAGTCACAATTCTGACTTGAATTCTGAGATTAAAGTCAGAATTATGAGAAAAAAGTCAGAATTCTGAATTAAAGTCAAAATTCTGAGAAAAAGGTCAGAAATCTAACTTTTTTCTCAGAATTCTGACTTTAATTTCAGACTTCTGACTTTTTTTATTGTCAGAATTCAGTCAGAATTCTGAGATAAAAGTCAGAATTCTGAGAAAAAACTCAGAATTCTGAGATTAAAGTCTGAATTTAATTCAGAATCCTGACTTTAATCTCAGAATTCAAGTCAGAATTCTGACTTTAATCTCAGAATTCTGACTTTTATCTCAGAATTCTGAGAATAAAGTCAGAAATCTAACTTTTTTCTCAGAATTCTGACTTTAATCTCAGAATTCTGACTTTAATCTCAGAATTCTGACTTTTTTTATTGTCAGAATTCAGTCAGAATTCTGAGATTAAAGTCAGAATTTAATTCATAATTCTGACTTTAATCTCAGAATTCTGAGAATAAAGTCAGAATTAAACTGAAATAAAATTTAAAAATCAGTTAACTTTTTTTTTCAGTGGCCCTTATGCTCTTCCGTAGGGTACGTTTTGGAGTGGAAAGAAATTGTTTGTGGTTTTCGTACATTTTACTAATTAAAACCCGAAAGTCGGTTCCCTGTAGAACAAGCCGGTGCTGCAATTACAGCTTTCCAAGAACTGTGGCTCTGGCGGTCCTGCTGGAAGCTCGGTTTGCAGTCACCAGCCTTTCTGAGCCTCTAACAAGGTTTTCTTCTGGGAATAACCTGTTTTTAATCCATCCATCTTCTCAATCGACCAGTTTTAGTTTCCCGCCTGAAGGAAGCAACGATGCTGTTAGAACCATAGCAGTCACCCGTTGTGTTTTTGCATGAGCTTATCGTCTAACCAGAGTTTCCTCTTTTACATATTTGCTGCCTCTGATCAAAGCTCTCCTCCCCCTCCTCCTGTCTGTTAAGATGGATGGAAATGTATTTGACCTGTCAATAATTTTTTTCAATGAATTGATTAATAATCACAAAGCCTGAAAGTTCCTTATAAAAGATTTTTTACAAAATGAAACCAGGTTAAACTCAAACTTTCTTGATAGAGTTCTGGATGGGGCATATTGACAGGCAAAAACATTTTTATTATCTCAAATACAAAATGTTTATATATACATATATATATATTTTTTATTAAATTTTTTTTTAAATAATTTTGGTATAATGACTGCCAGTGGTGGATTTAGGAAATGTGGGGCCCCAGGCAAAGACAGGCAGGTGGCCCTATTAACTGAGAAGACAACACAAAAAACAGCCCCATTCTACAGATATAGAAATGTTAATAGAATAGACATCCATTATCTGGTCTAGGTTTTGTCCCTCTCTTCTTGTCCCTTTTCTTGTTTTTTTCCTCTCTGTTTTGTACTCAGCTGATTTTTCATGCTGTCTCTAAAGGAATGAAAGATTTTATACTTAGTGTTATAAGGATTCTGATGGCATTTTAGCGAAAGGATTTCATTAATTAATTAATGTACACAAATAAGAAATAGCTGCATTAACCATACATGTAAACAGAGTTATATAGGGCCCCGAGGAGCTTGGGGCCCTAGGAAACTGCCTTGTATTGCCTAATGGTAAATCCCCCCTGATTACTGCTCACAGTGTGTCGCTCTGTCAGCTAAAGGCCTTTTTTAGAGTCTCTATACTCCAGTTAACGATTAATCTACGGAAGAGATCTGCTAAATTCGTCGATGATTATTTCAATAATCGATTAATCGTGATTAATCCGATTAATTACTAAGTAGTAATTTTAATCAAGATGTGTATTTCTTAACATTCAAAGCATAATAACTCTTATTTTCTACATCTTTAAAGTACTTTGTTGTGCATGTTGAATCTGCATTAATTTTACTGCTGGAATTATTTTTAGACAATGCACCTTACCTTTATTTTTATTTTATTTTTATCTTTCTTTGACTGATTGGACATTTGTAGTTGTGTTCTCACAGAACACAGTTTTAGTTTTCTATGCATAGCTTCAGTCACAAATGCATTCTGCACAATGACTTTGACGTTGTTCTAAGTTCCTATAGATAGTATTAATACAATAATACTGTTCATAGGTATTATGATATTTATACCATATTTTCTTAGGGTTAACATTGGTTTCTATAAATTATAACTTTTTTAATTAACCCAGGTAGAGCTAAGGGACAAACACTGTCCTTCTTGTAAGGAACATAAATTACTATTTTTACTCTTTACCAGTAGGTAAATTTACATTAGAAACCACAATAATTACATTTGGTATTCCCCAAGGGTCCATCTTAGGGCCCCTCCTATTCAATATCTATATACTCCTTATAACTCAGATTTTAATAAACAACATCAGTTAGCATAATATGGATATGACATCTAGCTGTACATCACCATGTCACCAGGTGACTAACAACCTATGAAGCTCTGGATAAATGGCGGGAAGGAATCATCACATGAATGAGTTTTAAAAGTTAGCACCCAGCTTCAGTGAATCCATCTATAAAGCAGCAATCAGGCTCTAAATCTGAGTGTAGTGCTGGACTCAGACCTGAACCTTCAGAGGCTCATAAAGATATGGAGAAAGTCATCCTTCTATCACCTTATCACCTGAAGAACATCTCCAGGATTAAAGAACTGATGTCTAATTCCTGCTTTGGTCATCTTCAGATGAGAATTGAATTGATCAAGTATGGATCCTGCAGCAACATCTTCACAGGTCTGCCTAGAAAGTAGAATAGACTAGACGCTGCTGCCTGCGTCCTCACTGGAGCTAAGAAAGTGGAGAACATCAGCCCAGTTCTAAAGTCATTCCTCTGGATCCCCGTATCTCAGAGAATAGACTTTAAAATCTGACTGTTAGTCTAGAAATCACCGAATGGATTAGCTCCAAAATTCAGATACAGACTTGTTGGCAGTGGATCGACAGCCAGACCTCTCAGGTTTACTGGATCAGATCTTCTTAAAATCAAGATTAAAGTGAATTTTGAGTTTTCTAAACATTATTAACTAATGTTATTAACTATTAACTATTATCATTCAGTAAGTTTTCTGTCCAACTTTCCTTTAACAAAGCAATTTTCCTCAGCAGTCTGCTGAGCTCCATCCGCTTGAAGCTGCACAGGCAATCACAATATTTCTTGCAACTTTTTGTATTGAACTAATCTAAAAAATTTGGTAATTTATTATAAATACAAAGTATTGAAAAACACGATCAATAGTGAAGAGTATAAAAATGTTTACAGGGAAATCGTCCTGATTATTATGTCCTTTATTAATCATTTTATCTTTTTTATACAGACTTTTCCTATTCTTTTTATAACTTGTTATAATTTCCTTAAGTCCCTTCAATGTACTTTTCTTTTTCTCCTGCACAGCACTTTCAATTGTCTTGCCACTAAAATCTGCTCTATAAAAGAACCATCTCTGTTCCCATGCATAGAGATAGAGATGTCTGTGGCATGCACTCACTTAACATAGACCTACGTAATCCTACAATAACATGATATTTACAGTTGATTTATTAAAAATGCTTTTCAGTAAAAGTCAACAGCAATAACTCCAATAACAAACGATAATTTCATTCAAAATGTATTTATTAAAAATGCTTAACAATTCCTGTAATGAATGAAAAGCACAATGAAAGAAATAATGTCTCATCTAAACATCCCTCACTTAACAATAAAAGATAACAATAACTCTCAACTCCCAATAACAGATGATACTCAGCCTCAGCAAGAAACTAAATAATGTCTGTTCTGTAGGCTATTGGTAAAAATAAATTAACAAATGAGCTAATTACCCAAAAATACCTCTTGTGTAGCAAAAATTATTTAAAATGTACCAAAAACGAACAATCATATCAATAGACTATGTTTACTTTCGGAATCCAGGTGGCTTTTCAGATTTTCAGATTCCTTGCACCTCCATTGGACACCGAGACATATGTGCCTGCTTTGCACGCTGTGCACAAGGCCTCCCATTTGTCTCGACCCGGTCTGAAAGCGGGAAAACCCTTTTTAAATCCTCGGTAAACATACATTTGCGCTTTTGCATGTTGTTGGCGTACTGACAGCCACGATATCTATATTCTGATTAAGAACAGGGCTGCCCGCACTGACGCGGCTCAGGGATTACGTCACACGCAGCGTCGTGCGCAGTGCCCTAGCGCCTGTAAATTTAATGGTCCAATGAAGGTGATTTAAAAAATCAGGACATTTCCTCACTTTCTAAAAAAAACCCGGGACGCCCGGGACAGGACGTGAAATACGGACATGTCCCAGGCAATACGGACGTTTGGTCACCCTAACTAACATTACATTATCACACCGTACTCTCAGTCACCCAGTTACTTAGCCTGTGAATTCCTAGCTAGCAGTTACTAGCGTAAACAAATAGGCGCTAACGTTAACGTGTACTAAGCTACTTCAGTTGGCTTACTTAAAAAGTTTATGACTTTTCAGACTTCACAAGCGGCAACTCGTTGGGTTTGTCCCCGTTTAATCCATCATTTGTATTTATCATCTTCCAGCCAACGTTCATTGGAGCGACAACCTCCCGGCATGGTGCAGTAGCGGTTTCATGGGGGCGGAGTCACACATGGAAATAGACTGGCAGATCGCAGTCACACATAAGCGAGCAGGTTTCATTTTCGGGCTCTCCAACATTTTATTTCTCCATTTAATACACACACGATTCAGTTAGATAGGTATTTGTTGCGAAATAAATAATTACAATTTCAAGCATTTTCAAGCATTTCATCCCAAATATAAGCACTTTTCAAACCTTGAAAACACAACGTCAAAATCCAAGCGTTTTCAAGGATTTCCAGCACCCGTACGAACCCTGAATATATCTGATCCTGTATTTCTGTTAATACTTTCATTTCTATTTCTGAGAAGTGAGCTAAGACGCTTCCACATAAACCGAGGTTACAGCGTTTATTGTAACACATTTCAGTCTGATTAAATTAAAGCAGAAAAACCAAAATCTTTTTGTATTTAGGATCTTATGTGGCACAAAATTCCTGTTTTTAGTAAAATCTTTAAACCTGTTCATGAAGAAAATAGTCATTCCCATGCAGTTGGCTGCTGAAAAAGAAATGATGGTGTTTTTTTCTCTCCATTTGTAAAAAACATTGTGCGAGGTCATTAAACTGAGTGAAACATTTGTTTTGCTAAGAAAAAAGTAAATCAAGCTCTAATGACTCCTCTGAGGTTGGCACTTTCTTTTTATTTCCTAAATACGTAATATTTTAAACATTCACCCTCCTGTCTGCTGCAAAAGATCCTTCCTTGGTGACCTCCTGACGCAGCAATAATTAAAACAAATGAAACTTTCTGAGTGGCATTTTAATTGCACCCCCTCACATTAGTTCCACTCCTTCAGCCACATGGGGGGAAAATATTGCTCTTGTCTACCATCCCAACTGCGACTAATGCAGTTTTAATGAAAGTTGTTCTTTCCATAGAATCAGGCTGCTTTGCTTATGGAGGTAACAGGTTCAGGCCTGTCCTACGTTTGGCATGAAGCTGCGAGGACGGTGACACATAACTCAGCGGTGACGGATGATTCATCATGCAGATATTTCTGGTATCCATTTATCTGCTAACAGTAGCAGCCATTAAGTATTTCTGTTAGTCAGATTGACACAAACAAACCTCCTGTTATTGTTATTGGATTATTAAAGAAGCAGAAAACAGCCTCAGGGGGAAATTCAGGGTTTGGAGATTCGCCGTGAACAGACCGGGTTAGGATGTTTGTTTCTGTTCACACATACCTGCTGCGTCACACCTATCGCATTTCTGCGTGAGCGGCAGAGATGGCTTAAAGGTGGCGGATATTAGGTGTCTTTGACCAGATGTCACTCACCGAGGCCCGCCTGTAAATCTGTGATTTAACAGTGCTTCCAGTGAGTCCTGATGCCTTTCACATGTGTGCCTGTCGGACCGCGGCGCAACCCTAAAGAAAGAAAACACGTTTCATGGGAACGGCCGCATGTTTGCGACTGGAGCGGACGCTGCCCAGCATGGCTTCTGAAAAATATGTGCCAGGTTTATTGTTGTATGGAAGTTACATTAAAATGAAGAGACAGGTTAAATAAAGTCGACCTGCTCAAACTTCTCTCCAGATGAGGTTTTACAACTAAAAGATATTAACTTCATTTTATCTCTTTGTTTCTTTGAAATTCTCATCTACAGCCAATTTTTTATTCTTCATAAAAGCAACATAAACAGGGTTTAATATATGTGAAATAATGACTTATTAGAAATTTCTTTGGGGGGGGGGGGGGGGGGGGGGGACTAAAGTCCTCTTTCCTTTGTTTTCCATTTGATCAGAAACAGTCAGTCCCTCCAATAGGCTGGTTTTTGAGTTTTTCAGTGGTTATGTGTTTGGAGAACTCTGGGAGATAAATCGCTTTATCTGGAATCAAAATAAATGCTGATTTTAAATCCTTAAAGGGGAATAGCCACATACCAGTGTTGTGGTCAAGACCACCTAACCCCAGACCAAGACAAGACCAAGACTTTTAGGGTCCGAGACCAAGTCAAGACGAAGACCGAGGGAAGTCGAGACCGAGTCAAGACCAAGACCAGGGCCAGTATGTGACAATAAAATGTGAAACATGATCAAAATCACAAAAATTGATCTAAAAGACCCACATTCACATTAAAAACACCTAGATATTTAACACACAGAACTGGAATAAACATAAACATCTTTATTTAGTACTTCTGTGTAATAATCACAGAATTTCAAAAAATTAATCAAAGTCGATCAAAATAGTATTTTCTCTGCCGTTCATGAACAGTACAAACATTTATGTTGTTTTTAAATGTGCTATTTCAAAACAATGTGCAAAACTCTGTAAAATGTGTAAAACTGAAAAAAAAGCCAATCATTTCTCTTGTTTCTCTCTCATATACAGATTAAAGCTATACTATATAACTTTTCTTAAATAAATCTATATCTGTCACCAAGTTGTGAAATATGTTATGAGACAGATAATTTGTTGAGAAAAAAGATTGATCTCCTTCACTGCATTTACCAATGAGACGGGTTATTGCTTGGATTTGAATCCAAGCATCCAATAAAAAGAAGGATCTTAAAGAATCTGATAATATTCTGATGATTAGCGTTATTTCCACAGTTGTGGTCTTGACCGGTCTTGAAATAAAATGGCAAGTCCTCAGCGCCCGAGACCGAGACAAGACCGAGACCAAATGCGGTCAAGTCCGAGACGAGACCGAGACCATCAAAAAATGGTCTTGAGACCAAGACCGATCTCGAGTACTACAACACTGGCACATACCATAACTGTAAAAAAAAATCTCAATCTTAAAAAGTCTCAAAATGTGCTGTTGGTTTAAGATTCCTTAAGTTTCCTTTATTTTCTTCACTGTTCACTATTATTCCCATGTTTCATCTGAGCCTGATGTTCTGAAGGTTTGTGTGTCTTAAAACTGGTTAAACATGTTTGTAACTCAGCGGAAAGCGCATGCAAACCTTTGATTTTCCAAATTTAAAACTTTAGTGCAGCTCTGCTGGGCAACATTTCTTGTAGGTTGTTTGGGGTCAAAGACAATTTTCCATGTTTAATGTTTCATGTATTTATAATAACTGTAGTTATTTTCATAATTTCTAAATTTTTCTTTTGTGTGTAGCTCTTACTCATAGGCAACATATGTAAAGTGCTCTATGAAAATTATTATAATTTTTTTAATAACATTTGTCATTATTACCTCAAACAAATGGCTTAGAACCTCCTCTTTCTTTTACAACCGCTCTCAACTACCACTAATTGCAAAAAATAATATCCAAAGTAATGGAAATGCTGATTTGCTTCTCATTATTAATCTAAACGAAAGGGAAAAACACCCAAATTATCCACTTATGGGTCGTATTATCTTTTTAAAAAGACACAAGCAAAGAAATCTCTCTATGTTTCCCGCCTGAATCGTGTTGAGTCCTAAAAAAAAATGAAACATCTGACTGCATCTCTGCTGAGAAGTGAGGAAAAGCAAAGCGGCACATTCACTGGCCCTGGAAAATGAATTCCTCTGTAGGTCTCAGTCTGAGATGAATTGGCCTCAGAGGGAAAAAGGAAATAATAGCTCAGGTTATAATAAGTAATTCAACCTTTATCCACGCAGGGAAGAGTTGCTGAGTGAGCACGCTCTTTAGCAACAAAGCACTGCTTGGCATTTATGCAGCTGTGGTAACACCTGGGTGATTCGGGGAACAGGGTTCGCTTTCAGGATTTGGCTGAGAAGTATTTTAAAAGCTCGATAACGATATAAACTGCCTGGAAGAAAATTGGTAAGCCTGAAGGTGAAGAACACGACTGACAGGTTACGCAAACACCAGCGACGATCCACGGCGAATAAAAAACGCATTAGGTTATCTTTTAAAAATCTAAAATAAACATTTAATCAAGAGGTGAAACTTTTAAAAACGTCTTCATTTAAAGAAAAGGTTTTGAGAGAAACTCCTCAGATTTTCTTTTTTCAAATTGCTTAATTAGTTAAAATTTTGTTTCCTATTTTATTTCTCCTCTCTTTTATATTCAGTTTTCAGATCACATTCTCAGCGAAGATGCATTTCTATTGGTCGTCATGGATGTTAGTAAAAACATTCTGATTGGTCAGTGTTGGCGTCAAGAGCAACCGTTTATATCTGGTTTACAGTGAAGCGAACGTGACGTGTGAAACACAATTTGCAAATATCTCAATATGTTAAAAAAAACTTGAAAAAAAAAACAATAGTATTTGAAAGAATACAATTTAGGAAACCAGCAAAGTTATACTCAAAATCTTTTTTAAATGGCAAATGCTTCTTTTACTCATTCAAAACGTGTTCTTTGCTTTCAACAATGATGGAACAGATGTCACTCTATATTAACCAAATCCATTTCTGACGAAGTTGTGATGATTCAGTGATCAAGATGAAAATGCAAATGTCTAAACTTACAAATTAAACTGGACTACTTAGACTCCTGTCGTTCTTAAGGTGCGTCGAATCTAAAGCAAATTATTTGCATGTTACCTTTATGTAGCCAGATGCTTTCACGTAAAAAGCCGCCAGTGACACCGTAAAAAGTCGCCAGATTTGTCGCTGGTCGCTTTTTTTAAAAATAGTCGCTGGAGGTGTCTGAAAAGTCGCTAAATATAGCAACAAAGTCGCTGAGCTGGCAACACTGTCAGCATTACTTATTTTGCAAGTACCAGTGGGGCCCTACTTTTTAAAATGAACAGTGACGCCCTCTAGTGGATGGGGGTAATATAACAAAACTGAAAGAAATATATCCTTTACCAATTAATCAGATGAAACTAATTCTAATCCAATAAACTATTATTAACATTAAATCATGATTAATTATGCAAGTAAATGGAGATTACAATCAAAATATAAGTGAGTCAAAGTTCTACTAAGAGATTACGTTCCACAGCAACTGCATTGATCAGAATGTCATAAGTTTTGTCTAAACTGATGGATTTGAATGATACCTTAAGAGTTGCTGGTTCAGCAGCGGAAAAACTAATGGATGAAGAACGATCAGGTCTGATTTCCATGTAGGAGCAGCATAAACATTTCCTCCAGATCAGGAATAATTCACCGTCTGCTTTAGAGTCTCATGTGGCTGTTTGATATTCCACTGAGGCTCTACTGAAGGTTATCTCTGATTTTATCTGCTCCAGACTTTTCCTGGTATCAGAATCCATCAGAACAGAACAGCCAAACACAACCATTAACAGAAAATACTTTGCTGCAGTAAACATTTCGAGAGCAGAAGTTTGGCTTCAAAAGGTACAACTGTTTATTTATGTGTATTTTGAGATTTATGATGCAGATTTTATCTCCACCACTCATCAGTGCGACACAGTTTTCTGCAGTTTGGTGCAGACGGCAAAGCGTTCTAGTTTTACATTTCATATACTTTAATATTTCACTTCAACATCCCAATTTAAGATCATAGTAATTGTTTTGCTCGCCACCTTTTAGCTTTACTTCCTCTTCCCTGTGGCGCTGAGCCCGGTGTTTTTCTGAGCAGAGACGAACGGGCCAGAGGCCAAAAACAAAGAAGCCAAATTTATTGCACACAGGTTAAAAGATTCAACAAAATGAGGTGTGAAATTAAATCACAGACCAGACGTATCCTGCTTACTGGGGAAAAATAATACCCATGATGCTTTGAGAGAAAGTACTCTGAAAGCAAGACAGACATGAGAAGAAAAGAAGCAGCAGCATCATTGACAGCCCCTCTCATTATAGGAGAGGTCATCGCTTATTTATATATGGCAATAATATACAGCATGTTGTATATTTGTCATGATTAAGTGTATTTCATGAAAAGGCATAATATGATTTACTTTATGGAAGGGTAACAAAATTATTTTGTTTTTGCTCTGTTGTAATAATTTTGTTTTATTTTCTGCTGTTTACTTCATTGATTTCTTGGAGTTTTGCAAATTATTTTGTCTGTTTCATTAATGTAGATGTTTTATGGACCAGGAAGAATAAGTGGGGTTAATGGGGATCTGTCACACTAAACTAAACTCTACTTAACTTAATTAAGCTTAATGGATGCAGTTTTATACCCATACTTTCTTTCTTGAGAAATTCTCCTCCATGTTCCTTTAACCTGAGTGAAGTTGCCCCCCCCACCTTCTTCAAATCAGACAAAATTTGGGTCAAACGTTTGTGCTACGTTTGTGCAGCAAAAATTTTCGTTTGTGCCGTTATCGTTTTAAAGATATAAAGAAATACTTCTAGGTGTCTGACCTGAGGGAAGTTGGCCCCCCCACCTTCTTCAAATCAGACAAAATTAGTGTCAAACGTTGGGCTGGTTGATCTTTGATGACCTCTAGAAACATCTCTTTATTTCTTTAAAATGAAAGCGGCACAAACGAAAATTTTTGCTGCACAAACGTAGCACAAACGTTTGACACCAATTTTGTCTAATTTGAAGAAGGTGGGGGGCTGGTTGACCTTTTGACCTTTACATTTTCATTAATATCTTCAAAGTCAAAGCAGCACAAACGACAATTTTTGCTGCACAAACAGAGCTGAGTTAATTGACACCCATTTCGTCAGGTTTGAAGAAGGTAGGGGGCTGGTTGACCTTTGATGACCTCTAGAAATATTTCTTAATATCTTTAAAACGATAGCGGCACAAACGAAAATTTTTGCTGCACAAACGTTTGACACCAATTTTGTCTGATTTGAATAAGGTGGGGGGGCCAACTTCACTCAGGTTTTCCACCTCTGTGTGCAATTTAGTTCTGAAGTAAAATAATCTTTATTTTGTTTATTTTCTCTGTTCTAATAATGGAAATAAAAGAAAACTTAAACAGTAAAAAAAAATATTTATTCCCTTTAAAATCTGGTCACTTTTGTAGGAAAATGCATTTGCAAGATGGGCGATAGTTTGACCAACTATGGAGGGAATTTTGTTCCTTTATTGTCGCGAGGTGCACAACAGCGGGTTTAATTCAAGGTGAAAGTCACGGCGCTGACCAATCAGCATAAGGGATATCTCTTTAGTTTCAACTTTTGACCCGGGACTGTAGGGATCGAATCCCACCAAGCAAAAAACACAAATTGTAAATTGAAATTTGAAAGATTTGCAATCCAGAAATAAAACCTTGAAGAAACATCTTAATAAGAAAACAAAACAATGGTTTTTTAGATTGACTTTTGTCATCCAAATGTTTGTAACAACACAGGCTGATTGGACTTCACCATTAACAATGATCGATATGCAGACTTTTAGCAAAAATAATAATTATTATAATAAATAATTACTTTAAGAACAGAAGGAGCAGGGTTTTTGTATTACAGTTCTAGATCCTTTATACTGCATTTGAAAGATGGTTTCCTTCTCATGGTTTTACTTAGCAAGAAAAAGAATTAGGTCCAGATTAAAGACTCATTTTTTCAAACTGGCTTTTAATACTTCGAAAAATATGTTTTATGCTTAGGATTTATGTTTTTACAATGTTTTTATATTTCTATGAAGCACTTTGGTCATCCTAGTGTTGTTGTAAAGTATTATACATTTAAACTTTGATTGATTGACTGAATTAAGCTGATAAATTGCTTTCGATAGGAACTCAACCATTTTTGCTGTAAGAGAATCATTTATTTTCTCTGTACTATAAAATAATGATGCTTCTTCGTCCTTTATGTAAACTTAAGGCCAGATTAGCACCAAAAACTAAATGTTAGTTTTTTATTTGTGTTGAAAAAGCAAGAGGAGAAGTGGAAATGACTTAAGATAAAAGAGTTATTTGAACAAGATATTCGTGCTAATTAATTTAATCCACAGTTGCTTCCGGTATAAGAAATTAAATTGGGGGCTTTCTTGCTTTATTTAACTGTTTTATGGTCTGATGAAAAAAAAATTCTGCCATACATTGAAAGGTTGCTTTGTTTTTAAACAAGACTTTTTTTTATTCAACTAAAGAACCAAACTAAATTAATGTAATCCTGATTCTTTAAATGCAACAGGTATTATGGCAAACGAATATGGCTTGTAGCTGTTAACAAGAGGGAACTTCCTGTTATTTCCCAGAATGCATTAACTGCATGTAATTAACTGCACTGTAAAGTTGATTTAGTTGAAAGTAATATTAATATACAGGAACATTAAATAAATGATAGTTTAACTAAATTTTGACAATTGATTCCTATACCGAACCGAAAACCGTGACCACGAAACCGTGAACCGAACGGAACCGTGGATTTTGTGAACTGTTCTACCCCTAATATATATAAATGCCCATCTATACAAATACCCATGTAAACACCCTTTAAACACATGTAAACTCTGTATAATGATCCTACTATAAAATAAAAAAAATAAAAACAAAGGTGTCATATGTGGACGTACTGTATATACTGTATATATATATATCCCATGCACATGTTTCCTTCTTTGGCACATTCTTCTCCTTTGACTATTTAAGCTGATCTAAGGAGTAAATTTCACTGTGAGATAAATAAAGTCAGTCAATCAAATATCAGCTGTGTTGCTGCCATCAACGTCTTTGTTTATATATGATGTAGATCGACCTGTTTTACAGTGTAGTCCTGTTTCTCTGACTGTGACTAACTGGATGTGCTCTCTTCGTCCTCTGGACATGGGAGCTGGCTGTTTTTCCTGGACGGGGCCGCCTTTTAAAGTTGCTATTTGTATCTCTGCTTCTGTCTCCTTGAACCCGAGTCGGCCTCAGCAGATGGCCGCTCACACTGAGCCTGGTTCTGCTGGAGGTTTCTTCCTGTTAAAAGGGAGTTTTTTGTCTCCTTATAGCTTCTAGTTAGAGTGGCTCAGGTTATCCTGAGCTATCTCTATACTTCTGCTGCTATAGGCTTAGAATGCTGGAGGACATAGGGACCCCTTTTTCATCATTCTGCTTCATTCTATCTCTATTCTCCCACTCTGCAGAATCTGTTAGTTCAATCTCTAACGTTCTGCTCTCTCTGCTTTTTCTCATAGTAGCTTCATCTGGTCTGTTCCTGTTTGGCTGTGACTCCATCCTGGAGAGAAATATCAGCTGTGCTGCTGCCATCAACACCTTTGTTTCTAGATGTTGGAGCTTGGCCTGTTTTCCAGTGTAGTCCTGTTTCTCTGACTGTGACTAACTGGATGTGCTCTCTTCATCCTCTGACATGGCAGCTGGCTCGGAGCTCGTCTGCCTGGCTGTGTGTTTACAGTTGCCTTTTGTATCTCTGCTTCTGTCCTTTTTAAGCCCAGTCGGCCTCACACTGAGCCTGGTTCTGCTGGAAGTTTTTCCTCTCCACTGTCGCTACAAGCATGCTTAGTGTAAGGGATTGCCTTTGAGTCAATGGGTTGATGCAATCAACTGGTTTTCCTTGGATAGAAAACTGAATCAATTTGACTGGATGATCTGATGAACTGTAATTGGAACTATAGAAATAAACTGAATTTTATTGAATCAGTGAATGAATCAATAAGTACAACACCCTGGTTTTTTTCTACTCTTTATCGTTTAGATAGAATTTTTATTTTCCAAGAAAAAGAGCAAATCTTTTCACCTGCCTCAGGCTGCTGCTAAAGATTGGTTTCGTTAACATTGAAAACATCATCAAAAGTACTTGGACCTCATGGTGGTTTAAAGGTTTCTTTAAGCCTCCGCAGCATCGTCACGCCATGCTTAAATCACAGAGAAAATGCTTTCAGGAGTTCTTTTTAACCTCCTCCGACATTTCGATGTCAGACCGAATGTTGGGAAAAGAAACAATTAGTCTGAAACAGGGCGTGGGCGCGTAGCTGCATTGTTGTCCTTACGTTTCCGACCATCCAGCAAAGATCTGACCATCAGGTTCCTTTGATTAACCAGCCTCCAGAGCTTCATGGCCATTTATTACAGGGACAAGAATGTATAAAAACAGCTTCAAACAAAGCGTGTACCTACACACTGCGTTGGAAGCCATTTTGAAAAGGCCTTTCTTGTGTAGCTGTAATTGGTCGGGACAATTGGTAAGGCGAGCCATCCTCGGCCACATGTGAAGCCAGCGCCTTTCTTTGTTTCCCTGCCAGCATGAATTCAGGCTTCGCGGACTCCACAATCAGCAGGCCGTGCTTTGAGGTTGCACAGAGGAACTTCTCTCAGAGAGCTGTAATCAGCGCTGGATGTTTATTTTTAAAGGAAGTTGGACAGAACGTAATACTTCTTCCTGTTTAGCCGCTCTGCCTCGAGGTCGGCCCGTGAGAATTCCCCCCCTCCGCTGCGACGAACGCGATACCCGCTCGTTAAACTGTGCAGGTCAGCTGAAATGGAAATGGTTTGAGTCTGGCCAAGAGGAGCCGACCGGGCCGGAGCACCGCAGTCAGGACATGCCTTGTGCTGAGTAAACAGCAGTGGTTTTGTCGTGGTCACAGAAGCAAGTTGATCTGTCATTTTGTTTGTCCTCTACAATCCTGCACCAGTAGCAGGGAGCGAAGCAGCTTAGGAGCTCAGCCTCCACAGATGGGTCATGAGCATAAATTCCTGGATGATGGATATCTGATTTCAACCAAACAAACACCAAACTTACCCAACAGAAACATCGGTTCTACTTTTTCTTCACCAGCTACTATCAGTACTTCCAGGCCTGTACTTAATGCTGTGTACATTATTTGCCATTTTGGGGTCATACATTAGTTATTGAATAAAATGCTATTGTTACTTATATTATTGAAGGCTGTCATATTGTTCTGTGAACACACTCCCATCTGACTGTTTGTTAGGAAAAAAATGAAAGTGTGAATGGAGCTAATATCAGGTATCTAACCATTAACTCTGCACACATATTGAAATAAACACAAATATAAGAGATTATTAACAAAATCACTCAACTCTAAGTCCAACGTATTTTAGCTCAACACTCTTGACTAAACTAGAGAAATGAAACTAAGCTAATTAATAATTATGTTCACATTTAAGAAATGAAGTTTATCTCAAAGAGTTTGGATTGAGGTCAAATTAGCTTTTAACTCATTTAAGACGACTGGAATGTGTTCAAACTAATTCACAGGAGGAAAATAGAAAATTGGTTGGTAAAATGTTATTTCATTAACTGATGTGCTTAAGGGCTGCTCAGTAGTGCAGTGGGTAGCACTGCTGCCTTGCAGCAAAAAGGTTCCCGGTTTGATTCCTAGCCTGGGGTTTTTCTGCATGGAGTTTGCATGTTCTCCCTGAGCATGCATGGGTACTGCAACTTCCTCCCACAGTCCAAAAACATGATTGTTAGGTCAATTGGCTAATAGACTGGCGACCTGTCCAGGGTGAAACCCCCCCATTAGCCTTACACTGAAAAAACAATCTGGAAATAAGTAAAACATTTCTTAAAGTAAGTGAATTGACCATTAATTTGAGTCTGTAAATAAGATGTTTTGCCAATGGAATGAGTATTTTTATTCTTCAAATAAGATAATTAAATAATACGCACTTGAAATGAGACAATGCAATAGTTTTTTCTTATTTTAAATGAAAATGTCTTGTTCCATTGGCAAAGTGTCTCACTTACCTTCTCAATTCGAGACAAAATAAACCAATTTTAAGAAAAAATGACTCATTTAGATTTGCATTTTTTGCAGTGTAGTTAGCTTATGTTGATAGGCTTCATTGCAACAGTTAGCAGCAGATATCATAACATCATGTAACTTCAAAACATATTTTCTAAGAGAATTTCCAAGTGTTTCATTAATTGTTTCAGCTGATTTGATCCGGGCGATGAGTTTGATGTCGTTCCTCTACTCAGACAGAATAAACCAAAGTATTTCCAGTTCATCTTTGTGATTTAAGCACCAGAGCAGAAAATATTCTAACACTGAAGCATCTCAGACGATAATTAGATCTAACAGATTTGCTTCTCACCTCCCTTTTTATATCAGCTGAAAAACTGAATATCTCAGCTTTTAATTTATTGACATCATTAAATTAAAATAAAAAAATATAGGATAATGTTTGAGTCTGTATCTCATCACCTGCCGTGATGGTGACATTATCACATTTATGACACTCTGCAGCTTCCGTAGAACTTCTCACCATCCTTAAGGGAAGGGCGAAGTGCTTCTCATTTGTTTGTAATTTATTCAACTAATCTTACACACTTGAACTTTAAATGTATATGAGGACATATTTGAAGGGTTTAGATGAATAAATCATGTTTAGATTTAAGAATGAAAGTAGACAGGTCCAGGTTTTTTATTTAACACAAAATAATTCAAAGAGAAAGCAGAGATTATAAAGTTTCAAAGTAGGTGAGAGGAAGGATCTGCGGAAGCGCTACTTTGAGTATCTAGGAAGCAGCAGATGTTACAGCTCCATGCCGTCCATCAGAGACAGCAGTTTATTTAGTGGTGAGGGCCTTTACACCATGATATGAAAATAAAAGCCCAACCAAAAATACCAAAAACAAGCACAGCAGCAGCGTCAGTGCTGTCTGCAAATATATCTGCCTGCCAAGATCCTCGCCACTACGTACGGAAGCACCATAGGGCCAATTTAGAATCACATAGCCATAAAAACCAGAATATACGGAGCAAGCAGTCTAAAATATCCCACCGTAGACATTTATCCTTTGTCTTCACCAGGTGATCCTTGCAGGGTCACAGGTTTTGGGTTACACTGGAAAAAAATCAAAATCAAGATAAGTAATTTTTTCTTAAAATAGGTGCATTTGTTCTTGGATTGAGGAGTTAAAAGTGACATTTAGCCAATGGAACAAGACAATTTACGTTTAAAATAAGAAAACACACTTACATTGTCTCATTTCAAGTGCATTTTATCTAATTATCTTATTTTAAGAGTAAAAATATTAATTCCATTCCAGACATTTTTACTTATTTTTAGATCATTTTTCCACTGTAGAAGAGAGGAACATTATAAACTGTCTGAATTTAGAAACATTTCATCTACTTTAAAAAAAAAAAAAGGTAACTCTTAGGTATCCAAAATATTGCTAAAGTCTTTTGCTGAACCAAGAATCAGTTATTATCTCATGAAGTGAGCCGGATCGTTACTCCTCTACTGGATGTTGGTCTGTGTGAACGCAGGACAAGACGAAGGACATCTAAAGCTCTAATTTGTCAAAGTATTTTCCTCTCTCACGTATCTGCTTCCCCATCAGTCTTTTCTACATGCTTGATGCTTTTTTTGTCGTTCTTTGCAGCAGAGGAAGCCTATTCTAACCCTTCATTTTCTCCATTTGTTGTTTCTGCATCAGGAACGGACCTTGTGTTTGTGTGTGTTAGCTAATGACACAAGAAACCAACAGGAATACTTAAAATGCTGCCTGTGGCATGAGGGCAAATATACAGAGAAACTGTTTGGAGTAATGGAGTAAAGATAACAAGAAGGGAGAAAACGTGATCCGTCTGACTGCCGCTCACACAAACAGCTTCCTAATAACCCGAACGGCTTGTTTGACACATGTGGCCCGTGCTGATAAAAAACAAAGAACGGGAAATGTTGGGAATAGATGAAATTGTCCTTGACGGTCTGTCAACAAGCAGTTAAAGCAGGTCATGTAGTTATTTATGCAGTTTTATTTTGTCATACTGACTGCCTTTTAGTACCCTGATCCTTCAAGCTAACTCTGATTTTTGCTTCCCAGAGTTATTTTTTGTTGTTTCTGAGCCTTGGACCCAAAATAGTTTCCATTGGTTCATTTTTTATGAGCTCACAGACGGAAGCATGTATGTTTTAAAGGAAAAGTCTGGTCACATTAAGAATACAAACTTCTAAAAGTACTATAAATATGAAATTATTCCATATGAAATATGAAATATCCTGTTCAATAAATAAGTTTTTTTACTAGGGATGCACGATATAATCGGCCCCCTATTGGTATCGGCCTGTATCGGGCTTAAAACTGAATAGTTTGATCAGCTTCTGAGTTTTTAAAGTCTTTTTCTAAAAAAAAAAAAAAAAAAAAATACTACTTCTTCTTCTTCCTCAAAAACTTCTTTTTTACAGACTTAAAAACTTCTAAAGACGAGGGGAAAAATATTGATACATTAAAATATCACAATATCTTCATATGCTGATATATTGCCATTTAAAAACACCATATCAATCTCTTTTACTAATGAAATATTGCTATATGTCATCGTTATGCTACGAAATCCCCCGAAAATTCACGAAATTTTGCCATATTTTAATATGTTGATATATTGACGCGGTATCGATCTATTTTACTAACAAAATCTCACAAGAATTTGCAAAATATCAAGAGAGTTTGTAACAGAACGATGAAATTTTGACAGTAAAATAGATCGATACCGCGTTTTTAAAAATCAATTTGATATCAGCATATGAAAATATATTTGAGTATATTATTTTTCAAAGTGTCAGAAATGGATAACAAAACTGCTATTTTCAATGACTACTTATTTTTGTCCAGCTTTAACATCGGTATCGATATCGGTTATCGGCTACATGAGTTTTAAAATATCGGCATATCGGATATCGGCCAAAATCCCAATATCGTGCATCCCTAGTTTTGAATTAAGATTGATTTTCATGTGAATGTGCTTTACTGGAGGCATCCATGTTTGTCAAAGAACACTACTGCCACCTACTGGTTAGTGACGTCACGGTGCGGTATCGGCTGTTGATCAAGTCCCAGTGCTGTATCTCAGGTTTGTCATAACCAGTGTTGGGGAGTAACGGATTACATGTAACGACGTTACGTAATTTAATTACAAAAAAGAGTAACTGTAATTCGTTACAGTTACAATGAGAAAATATGTAATCCAGTTACAGTTACTTCCGAAAATATTAAAAACTACAAATTTAGTTACATTTTTTAAAAAAATATAAAGAAAAACCTTTGCGAAATATGTAATGATATTTTTATGGCTTCGCGCCCTGTATCACCGTTTCCCGCTACGGCTCCTTGTCTCTATCATATTTGCCGCTCTGATAATCCATCCTGTGCTGGTTCGAGCCTCCTTGAGGAACAGCAAGCGAGCGGACGGTTCTATTTCAGCTCAAGCAGCGCATCAATAATGACAGCCTTCCAGCCTTCAATACTCATTAAAACCTTAAAGTAATCAAAAAGTAATTAAAAGTAATTAGTTACATTACTTTTTAAAAGTAATCTAAAAAGTTACACTACAATTCCATTTTAAACAAGGTAAGTTGTAACTGTAACGGATTACATTTTTAAAGTAACTTACCCAACACTGGTCACAACGCCCTATTATCCATGATGGCGACGACCATGGCGCTATGCGAAAATAATTGTTGTTGATTGCAGATGTGTCTAGTAGTTCCCATTGATTTAGCTTGTAAAGCGGGGAGAATGGCGCTAGGCTTACCGCACCGTGACGTCACTGCTGGAAGATGGCAGGAGGGAGGGGCTACTATATTTAGGCAAAAATGGCCGCTCCCAGACTCATTGATCGCAATAATAAATATTGTTTTTATTTTTTTACTGATTAAGCCTAAATTCATTAAATAACAGCAAACGTATTAGTTTTATTTAAAAAAATAATGATTTATTGGTTATTCCTTGCTAACCGAACTTTTCCTTTAAGGTATATGAACATTAGTTTTATATTAAAAATCAGGTATTATTTTGGCATTTAGTCGCAGATTTTTATTTTCTTATAGTTTGTTTTTGAATTAGAATTCAACTTTATTGTCATTACAAGTACAAAGCAACAAAATGAACTCTCTGCATTTAACCCATCCCCTTGGGGAGCAGAGGGCTGCCATTGTGCGGCACTGGGGGAGCAGTGTAGGTTTAGGGGTCTTGCTCAGGGACCCAGAGTGGCAGTCTGTGGGAGTGGGGCTCGAACTCAGAACCTCTGGAATCCAGCCGCAATGCCCTAACCACTAGGCTGCCACTCAACCTAATATTATTATAAGAAAATACAAAATTATTGTATTTTTTTTCTACGAAAAAAGTTAGTTTAGTTCTTTGGTTACATTAATTGGTCATTTTAAATAGTGCTACATTTAATTTAAAGTAAATAAAAAAAGTTAAATAAATTGAAAGTAAAAATAGTAAAAAGTCAAAATATTTTAATATTTAATAATTAAATATAAATATATAAAATGTGCGTTATAATTGACAAATAAAAAACAGGAAATAATTTGAACTTTAATTAGATAGATGCAGCCAGTTTTCATTTACAGGCCTGTGACTGATTCTTCTTATTTTATATTTCTTATCTTTTCCTTTTTTGATAATCAAAAATGTTTCATATCTTAAAATTAATTTCAATTTCAGAAAAAAAAAGATAACCAGAGTCAAAAGAAGCAATTATTGCATCGATGTCTTTGGAAAAATGAAAGCAAAGATGTTTAGAAAAACAAAACTGTGTAAAGTAATCAGAAATGCAAAAATAAAAATACCATAAAAAATTACTTTGTTGAAAGTCAAAGTCACTGATAAGAAATCAGTATTCATTAGAAATCAGAAAGTTGTTCACTGTAACTGGGAGAGTAGACAAAAAAATATACTAAATATAGTTGCTTCTAAAATAAATTCCTCATTAACAGCTCTGGCATCTTTCATACTTCTTATGTTTTTCCTTTTTGTTTATCCAAACTTTTTAGATCATCAACTGCATCTCAATTTCCCCCAAAAGAAAATCTGAGTAAATAGAAGTAGTTTTCACCTCATCATCACACTACCACCACCATGTTTTACAGTCTTCCTGGTGTGTTTTTCTTTTATTTTATTTAATTTACATTAAACTTAATTGGTTTCTGCCAGGATGAGTCACATCTTCCAACAAAGTTTCACCTCTATCTATTCAGGCCACAGAATTTTTTCCAGGTCAAAACTGAACCGATTTTGGATACACTTGAGCAAAGCTTTCATGTCCTCATGTATCAGAAACGTTTCCATGTACGCCATATTTAAAGAAAATCTAACTTAGTGTTGGATCATAACACTTACTTATAAAATCCAGACTGGCAGAGGGGCCACAGCCTGTGTAGTTGTCATGAACCGCGGACAGATGGACCCAGTATTCAAGGAGAGACAGTCAGTAGGAAAGTTCAAAAAGTTTATTAAAATAAAACGAAAACTGAAGTGGAGCTGAGGCTCACGGACACTGCAGGAGGGCGGTGGGGCACCGCCCAATCTCAGGCACTCTAAGGGAGAAACACAGGTAAGTGACCACGATCATCTGACTGAAGATGATGTTCTCAGTGAGTCACTTACCTGGTTTAGCAGTTTAGTCCATACCCCTTGAGAGGGGTGCAATCCAGCCGATGGGCTGACAGCTGACGCAGCTCGCGTCACCCAGACTGTCCTCGGTGCTGCAGCTCCGGAGGAGTTGCAGGAAGCCGATCCTGATCAGGGATACAGATCAGGCAGGAAAGGACAGAACAGGCAGGAACAGAAAAGGTGGCAGGATCCAGGCTTCCAAGCTTTAACAGAGCTCCGGGAAAGGTTCAGAGTCTGACAGAGTTCTGAAGCATGACCAGACGGTCACGCACAGGAGCAGACAGGATCAGGTGCAGATGAGCAGGCTCAGTGGAAGAGGGTAGCAGGGACAGGACGTGGAACCAGAACTTGATGCAGTACCTTTAAACTGTTCTCCTCCCTGGAGCCAGGCTTACTGAGATAAAAACTGAACCTCCCCACATAATGAGCCAAAACCCAGAGGACTCCGCAAGGGAGGAACAGTGGACGATCAGGAGACGAGACAAACACAAAACCCTCTTTCCACTGGCTGCTAGGATCCAGAACATGAACCAAGGCAAAAACTGAACAAACAGACTCACAGAAAACAAATAATGATCTGGCACTGAATGCTCAGGCTGAACTGAATATAAACCAGAGGAAACAGGTGAGAGGAATAAATTATAATTGAGGCAGGGAGGGAAAACGACAGGTGAGAGGAATTACTAATTAAGGAGGAGCAAACAGGCCAGATCATGACAGTAGTGGGTTTAGAGCATTAATATGGAAGTTGGGATCGATGCCTAATTTGTAGCGTTCTAATTGGCGTATTTTGTGTATTTGTCTGGAGCTGTAGCTACTGTAGCTGCTCCCTTCAGGTGCAGCCATCTTGGATGATACTGTATGATACTGTATGTGTGGTAGATCTAAATGATCACATCTGCTGAGGCTTAAATGATGGTTGAAATCAGATCAACTCTAAAAACTTTTGAATTAATGTATGAATATATTAAAGTAACATGAATTATAGGGATGTGGTGCAAAGGCCAGTCGTCTTTCACATCTACTTTCCCAATTATTGGTGTGAGGAGACGGCAGGAGTACAGTTAGAGATGCATCCCCAGATGAATACCAATGCCCATTGATCTGTCAGAGACATAACTTTTCAATCACCGGAATGCATCCTCCAAACCTCCGAATTCATCATGATCGATGTGCAATAACCATAAAAGCTATCGAGCCGAGGTGGGACGGTGGGCGGGATTAACAATGGTCCCACCGACATGCAGCCGTCCAGCTGAGCTCATCTGTTTCTGCTCAAAGTCGAAGAGGAAAAAGTACCGTGTTGAAGAGCGGGAAACAAAGACAGGAAAAGAAACTCCAAGAGGAGAGCAGGAGTTAATTAAACCACCAGACACCTCTCTGAATATCTTTAGCGCTGTTTTCAAACAGCTTCCAACGCCCAGGAGTAAAAGAGGATGAGGAGGGGAAACAGTAGAGAGAAATGAGCTGGGGAGGTGCAGGGGGGGGGGCAGCAAACACAGCACTATTTCAGCACATACATCTGACGAGGCAGGCTGAAGCTGCAAATTGCTTTTAGCACTCAATTTCTCACCGTAATTAAAAGTGGGGAGAGTTTCAGTTACAGGCGAGCTCATTTCCAGCATCTGCTTTCCATGACAAAAGTAGGACAATGGTTGGGTGGGCGTACGTCTTCCGGCTCCCGCCTGATGTCTTCTGAAAACCAGAGCAATGTTGAATCTGGTCGAAAAACTGAGGATCAAACTGATTGGTCATTTTTTTTTTTTCATTTTTCTTTTACCGATGTGAACAACGAATTAGGCCCGTTTGGACAGCTTTGATTCCCTAACAGCATCTCTGACAATAACTTCAACAGCCTTTAATTAAAGCCTTAAATCATCCATCTGAATACGGCTTTAGATTTGTGACTCAGTCTTTTGTCCACATGGATTGCCGCTGACAAATATTTTCACGGGTTGAGTGAAAATGAATACAGCGGGAGGTATTTCTATTCATGCAAATGTTTCACTTAATCCTCCCCGACAATAACAGATTCAATTAATAAAACCATTTCGGAGCTCTGATCTGCTGTTTTCTGCTGTGCAACATTAAGGCTGTCACACCGACTGCATGCATATTTCAGGTTACTGCTGTCCTTGTGGTTAATATTTATCCAAATTAAAGTCAGAAGAATGCTGTGTTTATGGCAAATTAGAATAGAATAGAATCACGAGTGCAAAGCAGCAAAATGTGGTTTGCATCTATCCAGAAGTGCTATACAGGATATACATATTATTACAGGTGTATGTACAAGCAAAAAGTAAAGTTAAGAACTGTAAAAAGTTGTGTATAAATATAGATATAAATATGGGAGCTACATGCACAGATTATACAGAATATACGGGAATGTTAGGGAAAGGATTATATATGTATTAGCAGGTTCAAATTAAATTAAAATATGTTTTCTACAGAAAACTCTAAAATCAACCAGAAGTTGCCCTGATACCATAAATAAAGCTGAGTGGTCAGAATCACAGGTCAGGAAATACCAACCGTTAATCTCCAAGATTCGACTTTAAATCAATATTTTAAGGCTAACTCAGTATTATTATTAAGATTAATCTTTAAATTCCTCCAGCACAGTTTTATTTAAAGCTTTGGTTGCCATGGTGATGGATCCAGGTCGTGATCTGTCTCATTAAAACTGATAATCCTGACCTGGAGCCAGGGCCTCTGTCTGATAATGTATGGAGGCAATTTTGTTCCATTATTCCTGAGAGCAAAGAACACATGTTGTGAACGGAAAGAAAACGCTCTAAAAAACGTTTTAATCAAAAGGGTTTCTACAGGAATTTCTACGACTGAGTTTTAGTGGCAGGCTAGAGATTTTCTTTCAAGAATAAAGTTGTAACATTACGAGAAAAAGTTGTAAAATTACGAGGAAGAAAAATAAATTAATAACGAGAATAGTCATACAACTATGGGAAGAAAGTTGTATTTTATGACAACTCTTAAAAGAAGCCCTTTCTTCCATAAAATGAGGAATGTGGAGCATCTTGTGAAGTTATACTTTAGCATCGGTTTGACAAATAAGGAAATCTTTTAGCAGCAGCATCAAACTGGGCAGGATGTCAAAGTGGACTCTGGTTGCTGATTGGTGGAGCTGGTCATTTGCTAGTCGCAGCTAGAATCTTTCTTTCTGAAACCGGTTGTTGTTTGATGTCTTTATTCTCATAATGTTACGACTTTTTACGAATTTATTCTCGTAATATTATGACTTTATTCTCTTAAATTTACGACTTTATTCTCATAATATTATGACTTTATTCTCATAATGTTACGACTTTATACGAATTTACGACTTTATTCTCGTAATATTATGTCTTTATTCTCATAATGTTATGACTTTTTACGAATTTATTCTCGTAATATTATGACTTCATTCTCTTAAATTTACGACTTTATTCTCATAATATTATGACTTTATTCTCATAATGTTACGACTTTATACGAATTTACGACTTTATTCTCGTAATATTATGTCTTTATTCTCATAATGTTACGACTTTATACGAATTTACGACTTTATTCTCGTAATATTATGAATTTATTCTCTTAAATTTACGACTTTATTCTCGTAATATTATGTCTTTATTCTCATAATGTTACGACGTTATACGAATTTACGACTTTATTCTCGTAATATTCTGACTTTATTCTCATAATATTTTGACTTTATACAAATTTACGACTTTATTCTCGCAATATTATGACTTTATTCTCATAATGTTACGACTTTATACGAATTTACGACTTTATTCTCGTAATATTATGACTTTATTCTCTTAAATTTACGACTTTATTCTCGTAATATAATGACTTTATTCTCGTAATTTTTACGACTTTATTCTCATAACGTTATGACTTTATTCTCAAAAAAAAAAAAAGAAAAAAGAAATCACTAGCCTGGCCATTTTACTCTTCGTAAGTTTTCCAAGATAAAAAAACAAAAACAAATCAACTGTATTAACATATTTTCTTATTATAAATTGGTCTTTTTCAAAAAAATATTTTTCTGATTTTATGCTGTTATATTTTAATGTTTCTTCAAATTTCTAAATTTCGTTTTAGAAATTGCAATCATTGAAATTTGCGTTTTAAAGATCATATTCTCTTCTATAGTGGGGGCATTTAATTGTTCTGCTGGCCTATAGCAGCATTTTTATTGGTCAATGTGAAAAATACTTTATATTGAGCTTGAAGTCAGGAGAATGTGATCTGCAAAGCACATTATTAAAATAATAGCAATTCATTAAACTTAATCTGGAAAAGATATTTAAAAGCACACTATGCAACATTTTTCAGTTAATTAATGTGTTCCATAACGTTTTGGATGATTAAATGAGTAATTTCAGGTTGAACAAAGGTTTTCTCGGCCGCCCTGGTGGTCTGTGGGGGAAATACCGCACTTGCAATTGCAGGAGCACCGACCCGCACCCACAGGCTCAGAAGTCTCGCGAGAGTCGGTCTTGCTTTACGGCGAGAACTGCTACACGCCCCCAGTTAAAAGCATTCTCGTTGCTAGCACAGTGGCGATCTTTGTGCAGTTATGCTACGTTCACATCGGACGCAGCAAAAGCAGCAAAATCATTTTTGCTGCTTGTACCAGTTAGTTCTGACGCGCGGCTGAAGCAGCTTTGCTGCTCTGGCTGCGCGGTGCAAAAGGGGGTCTGACGCGCGTTGGGCGGAGCTTCACTATCCTTTCTCTGCCTTGCAGCTATATTTGCTGTGATAAGTGGGAATAAAGTAGTTTTAATATGTGTTTAGGTGAGAAAATACACCTAAAAACGTAATCAGTGCCGTCAGTTCATTCAGATTATTATCCTGCCTTCAATATTTTTTCTGTCGGAGCCGCTCAGACCCCCACATACCAGCGGTGCGCCGACAGAAGGAATCCCTTCATCAGCAGCCTCTGGCCGGGTCGCCTCCTCGCGGTTCACCATGGCAGCTGGTAGGTGTTTTTCATCTAAATAATCCAAACTGCATATTCTGCCGGCAGATTTCTGCATTTTAAGTTAATTTAGGCGTCAAACTGTTAAAGAGGAGTGATCATAGCCTCTGATCATCAGCGCTGTGTCTCTCTCCCTGCGTCAGATGATTAAACGCGCCCGACGCGCTGCTTCAGCTGCTCAGACGTGCTGCGCCTGCTGCTCAAAACGCGCATCGGGACCTTTTGCTGCGCCTTGACGCGCGTCAACCATTGACTTTGCATGTAAACTCGCTGCTTCTGTCGCGCCAGCTGTGTCCGGTGTGAACGCAGCATTAGTCATTCGTTGCGTTCGCCTGTCTGCTAAGCTCAAAACAACTGCGCCTGGCTTGACGGAGAAACCAGGAGAACAGCTGAGCATATTTACGACAGTGCACTTTTACTTTCGCCCTCTGGGGGGAGTCTCGCTGGAAAATCAACACCGGTTGCATAGTGTACCTTTAAAATATCCAAAATAGAAAATCAGTTTTAATATATTTGAAAAAAAAAACAATTTTAAAATATTCAATCTGTTAAAATTTTTAGAAAACATAGAACTTGAAAATAATAACTTGAAATCAAAAATCGCCAAAGCTTCCCTCAAAACCTTTCTTTGATTAAAACATTAATCAAAAATTCAATTCTTGATTACATTTTTTTTTTCACATTTCAATTTAAAAAGATGTTTTTCATTTAAAACAACATTTAAAAGAATAACATCCTATATTAATATTAATATTACATTAGGTAACACATGTTAAAACATATTTTGATATATTGAAGACAGATAAAGCTGAACTATAATTCCAATCCCAATAGTTCCACTTAGCTTTTCTGTTACAAACATGCCGACCTCTTTTTTTACATGCCCCTCATTGATTGCACTCATACTAAACTGCATTTGAACTAAATTACCCAACATTTGCATTATTACTTCAGGGTCGTCAGCTGTTCTTCTTTTTCAAGTACTCCTGCTTTATCCAAATACAGGTGCTGGTCATAAAATTAGAATATCATGAAAAAGTAGATTGATTTCAGTAATTCCATTTAAAAAGTGAAACTTGTATATTATATTCATACATTACATACAAACTCATATATTTCAGATGTTTATTTTGTTTAATTTTGATGATTACAAATGACAACAAATGAAAATCTCAAATTCATCATATCAGAAAATTAGAATATTACTGAAGACCAATAAAAACAAAGGATTTATAGAAATGTTGGCCAACTGAAAAGTATGAACATGAAAAGTATGAGCATGTACAGCACTCAGTATTTAGTTGGGCCTCCTTTGGCCTGTATTACTGCAGCAATGCGGCGTGGCATGGAGTCGATCAGTCTGTGGCACTGCTCAGGTGTTATGATAGCCCAGGTTGCTCTAATAGTGGCTTTTAGCTCTTCTGAATTGTTGGGTCTGGTGTATTGCATCTTCTTCTTCACAATACCCCATAGATTTTCTATGGGGTTAAGGTCAGGAGAGTTTGCTGGCCAATTAAGAACAGGGATACCATGGTCCTTCAACCAGGTACTGGTAGCTTTGGCACTGTGTGCAGGTGCCAAGTCCTGTTGGAAAATGAAATCTGCATCTCCAAAAAGTTGGTCAGCTGCAGGAAGCATGAAGTGCTCTAAAACTTCCTGGTATGTGGCTGCGTTGACCCTGGACCTCAGAAAACACAATGGACCAACACCAGCAGATGACATGGCACCCCAAACCATCACTGACTGTGGAAACTTTACACTGGACTTCAAGCAACGTGGATGAAGTGCCTCTCTTCTTTTCCTCCAGACTCTGGGACCTTGATTTCCAAAGGAAATGCAAAATTTACTTTCATCAGAGAACATGACTTTGGACCACTCACCAGCAGTCCAGTCCTGTTTCTCTTTAGACGCTTCTGACGCTGTCTGTGGTTCAAGAGTGGCTTGACACAAGGAATGCGACAGCAGAAACCCATGTCTTTCATACGTCTGTGTGTGGTGGTTCTTGAAGCACTCACTCCAGCTGCAGTCCACTCTTTGTGAATCTCCCCCACATTTTTGAATGGGTTTTGTTTCACAATCCTCTCCAGGGTGCGGTTATCTCTCTTGCTTGTACACTTTTTTCGACCACATCTTTTCCTTCCCTTCGCCTCTCTATTAATGTGCTTGGACACTGAGCTCTGTGAACAGCCAGCCTCTTTAGCGATGACCTTTTGTGTCTTGCCCTCCTTGTGCAAGGTGTCGATGGTCGTCTTTTGGACAACTGTCAAGTCAGCAGTCTTCCCCATGATTGTGTAGCCTATAGAACTAGACTGAAAGACCATTTAAAGGCTTTTGCAGGTGGTTTGAGTTAATTAGCTGATTAGAGTGTGGCACCAGGGGCCATCAATTTTGAACCTTTTCACAATATTCTAATTTTCTGATATGATGAATTTGAGATTTTCATTTGTTGTCATTTGTAATCATCAAAATTAAACAAAATAAACATCTGAAATATATGAGTTTGTATGTAATGTATGAATATAATATACAAGTTTCACTTTTTAAATGGAATTACTGAAATCAATCTACTTTTTCATGATATTCTAATTTTATGACCAGCACCTGTATATTAACACTGATTATAACAGCTGGATTGGATTAGTTTTAAAAAGATGTCCAAGGAAACTCGGCATCAGTAGAAGTCCTTCATTGCTAGAGGGAAACAGCAGAGAGTTCAACAAAGACTGAGACAGAAAACAAATCATACTGATGCTAGGGCACTGGAAGCAAATCTCCAGAGGTTCTGCATGGGGAACGTTGCAGGCTCTCCTTTGAGTCCTTGTCATGAATCTGGTGGAGGGCCCAAAGGCACCCTTACATGTGAGAATCAGGGGGGAAGAGAAATTGTAGGAGTGCTGCTATGACAGAAAATCAAAGACACTAAAAGGCAAAGGAGCAAGAGATAACAACTGAGAGAAAAACACGACTCTGATGGGGCACAAAAGAAAAACAGGGTATGTTTCTAATGAGGAAGGATCACGACTGACACGCCAGGGAGTATGATTATCAGGTGTGTGGGGAGGAGTGGACGGCAGAAACAACAAAGGATAAAAGGAAAGCCTAAGAGATCGCCATTAAATCACAACACAAGGTCAACACAACCCAAAAGTTCTCGCTTAATGAGTTTCCAATACTGAGGCTCAGCTGGATGCAGGTGGGGGTCGCTGATCAGGTTGGGGTGTAGGAGCAACATTTTTTTATTTTTATATTTGATGTTGTTTACATACAGGGTTAAAGGCAATAGAATCGTACTGAACTGTCAAGGTAGCTGTTTAACAGGATCACATTTTAACACGAGATACAGCAAATAAAAGGAAAGATCAGCACACAAACTGCCTCCTTCTTTGTCCAGTTTCCATTTACAACTTCAATTCACCCCTCTGCTATTGGCTGCTAGACTTCCTCACCAACAGACCTCAGTCAGTCCAGGTCGAACAGAACACACTGGGGGAAAAAAAAGATCTAGATAAGTCATTTTTTCTTAAATTAAATGCATTATTTATTGGATTGAGGATGTAAAAGAGACATTTTGCCAATGGAACAAGACAATTTACAATAAAAATAAGAAAACACAATGATAATTGTCTTATTTCAAGTGCATATTATCTAAATATCTTATTTTAAGAGTAAAAATATTCATTCCATTGGCAAAGTATCTCATTTACCTACTCAAATTAAGGGTAAATACGCTTAATTTAAGACCTTTTTACTTATTTCTAGATTGTTTTTCCAGTGCACCTCTGATGTCATCAGTCTTCACTGGAAAAATGAGAAATCTAGTCAAGTCAAGTCAAGTCATTTTTTCTTAAAATAAGTGCATTTTGTTCTTGGATTGAGGAGTTAAAAGAAACATTTTGCCAATGGAACAAGATAATCTACATTTAAAATAAGAAAACACAATCTCATTGTCTTACTTCAAGTGAATGTTGAGTAAAAACACTCATTCTATTGGCAAACCTATCTCATTTAACCCTTTAAAGCCCGATCCAAGAATAAAGCAAAACAGAAAATTACTTTTTTTTGGTTTGAAGTCTTTTAACAAAATATGTAAAAAGAAAAAACAGACATTTTTTTTTTATATTAATAATTTATTACTATGCGATAAGTCAAGATTATTTTTTGTGTAGTCTTCTATATCTGATTGTGTACAATAGGATTTTGAGAAAAGTTTTTACCATTAAAATATGCAAAAGGTGTCAGACGCAAAACATTTCAGAAACCGTATGTATCAAATACGATATATTTGGCATTACAGGGTTAAGTACTCAAATTAAGGGTAAATACACTTAATTTAAGAAATTTTTTACTTATTTCTAGATCATTTTTCCAGTGTAAACACAGACTCCCCTCAGGGCTGCGTCCTGAGCCCCCTGCTGTTCACCCTGATGACACGACTGCGTCCCCAGGTTCACCACCAATCACATGGTGAAGTTTGCAGACGACACCATGGCGGTGGGCCTCATCAGAGACGACAACGACCTGGACTACAGAGAGGAGGTGGAGCAGCTGGTGGTGCAGAGATAAAAGCCTGATCCTGAACGTAGAAAAGACGAAGGAGATCATCTTGGACTTCAGGAAGAACCGTCCTATCCACGCTCCACTGCTCATCAACAGCTCAGCTGTAGAGGTGGTCAGCAGCAGCAAATTCCTGGGGGTTTACATCACAGACAACCTCACCTGGACTGAAAACACCACGTCACTGGTCCGAAGGGCCCAGAAGCGCTTGGACTTCCTGCCCCCACACATCCTCACCACTGCTGAATCTCATATAAAATTGGATAAAAAAATAAATAAAAAATGTTGGAACTGCTACTAATATACAGTCGTACTTTTACCTTTATCACAGCTGCACTTTAAACAATGAAAATGTCTTGAGAGCTGTGCTGAACAAATTGTATTTTTGTATACACTGTGTGTACGAAATGACAATAAAGTCTGTCTAAGTCTAACTTCTTTGCTTGTGGCAATAATGGAACAACATTCACTCCATATTACAGTGGCGTTGGATGTTGGAGTTTGCCCTGAAATCGAATAGTTGTCGGTTCAAGCCCTGGCTCGGACTTTCATTGTCGTTGTGTCCTTGGGCAAGACACTTCACCTGCATTGTCTACTGATGGTGGTCAGTGGCGCCAGTGTAGGGCAGCCCCGCTTCTGTCAGTGAGCCCCAGGGCAGCTGTGGCTACAATGTAGCTTGCCACCATCAGTGTGTGAGTGTGTGCGTGAATGGGTGAATGAATGTAGTGTAAAGCGCTTTGGTCAAGTCTCCTGACTTGAATAAAGGTGCTATATAAGTACATGCCGTTTACCATATTCTTTGAAATCTGGACAATTTTCAAAAAGATACATTTTTACCCACAATGTATTTTTGAAACTGGCAAAGTTTTGAAAAATATTTGATAAAGCTAGTGGTTAACAGAGATGGGAAGTAACGAAGTACAAATACTTCGCTACTTCTTACATTTTAAAAAATTGTCACGTTACTTTAGTTTTGAATCATTTCAATGGAGTTACCGTTATTATTTTTCACGTCATCAATACCAAATTCAATCTAATTGGATGGGAATCTACGTTGCATTTGATGCAACACTACAAGATGAATCGACAGATTCGGCGGTGTTCATTGGCGGCAAATCATTGCATCTTGGTGGCGGTGGCGTTAGCATAGTAGCATGGACGACGAGATGATTGAAAATGAACACAACGGAGATCTAGTCCTATTGGCAGACATCCATTTAAAATGTAGGCAACGGCATGAAAAAAGTGGTTTCTACTTTTACTTTTATACTTTAAGTAAATTTACAAGCCTGTACTTTGTTACTTTTACTTGAGTAAAGAAGTTTAATCAGTACTTCCACTTTTACCAGAGTATTTTTTAACACAAGTATCTGTACTTTTACTCAAGTACGGAAAGTGAGTACTTTTGCCATCTCTGGTGGTTAATGTATTTACTGGTTGAAAATGTTGGGTGTTCTCAGGATTTAATGCATTATCTATCCAGGAAAATTTGTCTTTTTTTCAAATTAATGCATGTCTAAGAAGCTGCATTGAAATGTTACAAACAGCTAAAGGCGACGCTGAACATAGTGAGGGTCTTTTTTCACTTAAATAAACTTCCCTCCCACTTCGTCCTATTAAAAAAACTGTTTTTTGTCATCAGAAAGGATAGAAATGGTATGAATGACAGACTGGAGAGAAGCACTCTATATTCCTAATGCCATTTACCTAAGCGATGGTTCCCTGATGGAGCGGCAGTAGAGGATGTGAGTCTGTGCTGTGATGTTAGGTGGTGGGTGGGGTAGGGGGGGTTCATTTTGATGGGTCAAGTTGACATTTCCTCTTTGTGCAGACTGTTAAAGAGGGACCTACAAATTATTCCTTATTTGCAGAGGCCAGCAAGGAAACCCGATGAGGGGAAATTAGACGTCACATCTGCCCTCGTTTTGGGCCAAAACGTGCCTAAAACCTTAATTCTTTGACTTAAAGGTTGACTCAAAGCTTTAAAGTTTGAGTAAGAGGAAAAAAAGGCTGAATATGCCTTTGTTGACCGGAGCGTAAGACCATAAGTGTGTGTGTGTTTGTACTGTACAGCCTCCTGCCAGATGTCGCTCACCTGTCGGTGCTCAGAAGCAGTGAGTTTCACAGCTCTAGTGGAAGTGGAATGGAAACATTCCTCTCATGCTCTTAACTAATCACACTGTTTGTTCTTGCTCCATTTTCAGAGGAAGAGAAAATTGGACAATCAAAGTCTTTAAACCACTGACCTTACAGACTTTTTTTCCTGGGTGGTGGAAGGGGTGAGTTTAAGGTTCACAGCTGAAGGCACATTTCCAGAAGAAAGATTGTTTTGATGATTGTTGAGATCCAGAGGACAGAAAAATCCACTCTAGCTTTATGAGCTCTTGTATTCTAGACTCAGATGAAGTTTGGTGCATTGGCAGACTTTAGTCTGGGAGTTGTCATGATTTAATTAAAGATCAGACCCAAATGCAGAAGACCAAACAGAGAGACCAGGGAAAAGTTTAACAGGTTTATTTAGTATCATGAGATTTGTCCAGTACTGCTCTGAACACTGCTCAACCGGAGGTTTCCAGAAAAAGATGTCCTTTATTGAATCCAGGCTGTGTAGGATGTTCCAGTGATTGTCTTGTTTGATGTTGGGCGGACAGTGTTTACTCAGACTGCGGTTGTTCCGCTGACTGCCACTCAGATTTCCTGCGGTACTTCAACGGGCTGTGGTACAGATGAATCCCTTGCTCAGTGTGAAACTCAAACGACCTCTTGGGGGAAAGTGGATCCAAACCTCCCGATTGTAACCCCAGCACAGCTTGAAGCTCAGTTAATCCTTCCAGGGAGAGAAGGTCCGAAAAATATAGTTTGCAGGATGACTTCCCCAAACTGGCAAACACTCAGGCTCCGAGGTAGTGGCAGTCAGCAGCTTAAGAACACTCCACAGGTAATGAGGCAACGAGCTGCAGGTGTGCAGGGAGGCCCAATGAGGCAGGGCACCACCTGGTGGAGGAAAAAGGAAACACATAAACAACCCACAAAAACTGGATTCCTGACAGGTAGTTGTGAGGTTAAATGGCAGAGAACAATATTTTTATTTAAAATCCATAACACTAAATACAAACTCTAACAAGGGTCATAAAGGAATGATGGCAAATGGCATATTGTAAAATAAAAACCCTTTTCCAAGCTTCCAAATGTTTTAGCACACAAAATATAATTTATAATTTATATTGTTTAGATATTTACAGCTTGGTTTGAAAAAATACTGAGAGAACCAACTACAGAGCCCAATGAGATAATTCAATTAATCTGCCAAACATACTAAATATCAACTAGATCCACTATTTTAAAGATCTATTGGGTTTTGATGCAAGGCAAAGACATCTCGACGGATTATATTAGAAAAAGACGGAAGAAACAAAAGTCTTTCAGTAGCTTAACGTGTTAACTGGACACAACAAATCATTAAAAACACCTAAAAATGCACAGTTTAAATAAGCTGCTGTTTTTAACCCTTGGGAGGGTCTAACCCGCTATACAAAAGCTTTGTAATGTTAAAAAGTATCCTTATTATGGCAATATGAGGCTGCAAATTTGAAAACACCACATACGTGCCGCGGTTAGCATGATGGAGGGGCTAAAAAATGGTGTTTCACAAGATAAAAACAAACCAATATCACAGTCTTTACTCTTCTTTACTACTGTTAGAAGCCATTGCAAATGGTCTGGAATCTAATCATACGTACCAACTAAAAATTATTGGTACAACCCAAGAAAAGATTAAGAATACTTGAAAATTGTCAGGATTAGTAGAAATTTGCCGCGGACCCAAATGCAGCACTGCAAAAAATTCAAATCTCAATAAGTGATTTTTTTCTTAAAATAAGTGATTTCTTTCTTGAATTAAGGAGGTAAGTGAGACACTTTGCCAATGGAACAAGACAATCTAAATTTAAAATAAGAAAAAACAATTATATTGCCATATTACAAGTGTATATTATCTAATTATCTTATTTTAAGAGTAAAAATACTTATTCCATTGGCAAATCGTCTATTTTACCTGCTCAAATTAAGGGTAAATACACTTAATTTGATCCATTTTTACTAATTTTTAGATCGTTTTTGCAGTGAGAGATGAAGAGGCAGAGAAATTGATCGAAGAAGTAAAACTACAGAAGCCATAATCCAGAACCAAACGACAAGAAACTCTGGAACACAAACCTGGAAAACACCAGGGAGGAATAAACGTAAGGGATGAAGAAAGTCAAGAAAACAATAACTGCAGAGGAGGGGTGTATATGCCTGCCAAACACAACAATGAATGGAGTTACCAACTAATCGGGAGCAGCTGTAGACAGAAGGATCTAGAAGGGAGCAAAGGGAAAGGAGACATGCACATGGGGGCAACAGATAGTAACCAAAAAAATGCAACAGCGCTACTAGAAGATAACTTAGATGACACTAAATGGAAATGAAACCAACTGAAAACTCAAAAAGAAAACCTAAACAGAACCAAAAAGTCCAGAAAGGGTAAAATCGTGATAAAAAATGGCTTCAGAATAATCATTGAATTATTTTCCAGATCCCATTCTCTTCACCTCTGGGAGCGGGATGAGTGAAGTCGCATTTCTATTGGTCTGCTGAACATCAGGAGCAACATTTTATTTCTTTCGTTTTGGGCGTCAAGTGAAGATAATTGGATTTGTGAAACGCAATTGAAAATAATTTAATTCATAAAACCTAATCCGATGAAAACAGGAAAGTTATTCTTAAAATCCATTTTGCTTGAAAACTTTTTCCAAAGTTTAATTTCTGGATTGTATGTTTTTTCATATACAAAACATATTCTTATTTTTTATTTTTTTACATTAATGGAACAAAAACACCATCTTTTTATAGCCTGACTGCTGAATCCTTGAACACTTGAGGGATGGAAGATAACTTCTGACCCACACAGTCGCCAAACAAGCCGCGCTTATGTCGGAGGACTTTCCTCCTCCAGAGGCTACCTCGAAGGATCTCTGTTTCTAAAGAAATAAAAACCATCTGCTGCCGAGCTTCTGAGACCTTTCACCCGTCAAATAAGCAGGGGAACAGTGGCGTGTCAAAAACCTCCGCCGTGCCTCTGTGAACTCTCTCTGCAAACACATCCTCATAATAAACAATCTCAGCTTGACATCCTCACACATCAGATAGCATCTCTGGGCTTTAATGTCTGTGGCATCCGTCTTTGTTCCTCTTGACGCTGAGGCGTACAGGAGATAGTGTCAGAATCTAAGGGTGTTCATCTGTTTGTGAATCGTAGTGTGCTCTGATGAGCCGATAGGAGCCGTCTCCTTCCAGTTATCCATGTGCAGATTATTAACCAGCGCGTGCATCGTGCGTTTACTTATGTTCGTCTGGATGAGACGCCTCAGTATCTGTTTAAAAGATGCTAGAAATCCATGAATGTTTGAGGTGGTCACACCTGACTGCTCGATCTGATAAGCGTTTGCTTTGAAAAAAACGAAAAACCCAGGTTGCCATAACCCTCGATGCAAGATGAAGACAATTTCCAAAAATAGTTTAGTCACAACTCACTGAAGGTGGTTTTAGAAATAGAAACTATTGTTGGGTAGTTTCCCTCAGCCCTAAAATCCCCCAAATACTGTAGCAGAGGCGGTCCGACCATATTTACAGGTACACTCCGTTAAATTACACTTTTATTCAATTATCTTATTTAAAAGGTGAAGTACAGGTTTATGAGAAGGTGTCCTATTTTTGTCATATGGATATGACATATGACAAAAGAGAAATGCTGTATGTGCTATAAATACAGATGAGGCTCAGGACATTTGGGGTAGAATATAGAAAAGTGCTTTACAGACGTGCTGACAGCAGCTGATGACAGCTCTGAAGAAGACGGAAGTCTGCCGTCAAACATGTCAGGTATGTTTTTGACAAACTGTGTCTGATAACAGAAGAACATAAATGCTTCGCCTAAAAATAGACACCATGAAATTCATTGGAATGAAAATGATAACAGAATATGTAAGATAGACTTTTTAACAAAGAACAGATTCCCCACATTTATTCCCTCCTAAAACGCTGTGAAGGAACATCCCATATCCTGGAGATCTTTCAATCACTAAAGACATGTCCAGGTCCTCCAGGAGAAAGAGGGCAGAAATTTAGTTGTCAGATAAGAGACTTGAATAGTTTACAAATGTACACTATATTGCCAAAAGTATTTGCTCACCCATCCAAATTATTGGAATCAGGTGTTCCAATCACTTCCATGGCCACAGGTGTATAAATTCAAGCACCTAGGCATGCAGACTGTTTTTACAAACATTTGTGAAAGAATGGGTCGCTCTCAGGAGCTCAGTGAATTCCAGCGTGGAACTGTGATAGGATGCCACCTGTGCAACAAATCCAGTCGTGAAATTTCCTCGCTCCTAAATATTCCACAGTCAACTGTCAGCTGTATTATAAGAAAATGGAAGTGTTTGGGAACGACAGCAACTCAGCCACGAAGTGGTAGGCCACGTAAACTGACGGAGCGGGGTCAGCGGATGCTGACGCGCATAGTGCGAAGAGGTCGCCAACTTTCTGCAGAGTCAATCACTACAGACCTCCAAACTTCATGTGGCCTTCAGATTAGCTCAAGAACAGTGCGCAGAGAGCTTCATGGAATGGGTTTCCATGGTCGAGCAGCTGCATCCAAGCCATACATCACCAAGTGCAATGCAAAGCGTCGGATGCGGTGGTGTAAAGCACGCCGCCACTGGACTCTAGAGCAGTGGAGACGCGTTCTCTGGAGTGACGAATCGCGCTTCTCCATCTGGCAATCTGATGGACGGGTCTGGGTTTGGCGGTTGCCAGGAGAACGGTACTTGTCTGACTGCATTGTGCCAAGTGTAAAGTTTGGTGGAGGGGGGATTATGGTGTGAGGTTGTTTTTCAGGAGCTGGGCTTGGCCCCTTAGTTCCAGTGAAAGGAACTCTGAATGCTTCAGCATACCAAGACATTTTGGACAATTCCATGCTCCCAACTTTGTGGGAACAGTTTGGAGCTGGCCCCTTCCTCTTCCAACATGACTGTGCACCAGTGCACAAAGCAAGGTCCATAAAGACATGGATGACAGAGTCTGGTGTGGATGAACTTGACTGGCCTGCACAGAGTCCTGACCTCAACCCGATAGAACACCTTTGGGATGAATTAGAGCGGAGACTGAGAGCCAGGCCTTCTCGTCCAACATCAGTGTGCGACCTCACAAATGCGCTTCTGGAAGAATGGTCAAAAATTCCCATAAACACACTCCTAAACCTTGTGGACAGCCTTCCCAGAAGAGTTGAAGCTGTTCTAGCTGCAAAGGGTGGACCGACGTCATATTGAACCCTATGGATTAGGAACGGGATGTCACTTAAGCTCATATGTGAGTCAAGGCAGGTGAGCAAATACTTTTGGCAATATAGTGTATGTCGATGTACCTGGTGCCCAGTGTCCTTGATAAAGTCTGAATTAAATGAATGCATTTCATGTCTGCCATTCTACTGTCCGGAAAATGGTCTGAGAGCAAGGGAAATTCAAAAGAGCTGCTAGTCTGACCAGGCCATGTAATTCCAATGAAGTTCTTTTTGAGAGCAAACAATTGTCATGATTTTATCTAAAGCTCTGACCCACATGCAGAAGACCAAACAGAGAGACCAGGGAAAAGTTTAACAGGTTTTATTGAGAGTAGGTGGAGAGGAGTCCAGCGCTGCTCTGAACACTGTCGAACCGGGACTAAAAAAGTGAAGGGGAAGATTCTGCGGTTAGTTCAGGCTCAGTGGGAAATTTGTGTCTTCGATTTGAAGAAGGGAATCAGGGCAACATGACTCACGTTTCCAGAAAAAGGTGTCTCTTGAATCCAGTTGGTGAGGGTTGTTCCAGTGAATGACTTGCTCGTTGGAGGGCGGACAGGGTTTACCCAGGTTGCGGTGTTTCCTTGAGGAACGGAGGGGCAGACTGCCACTTAGTTCTCCTTCTGTACTTGAATAGTTTCTTGTGGAGATGAATCCCCTGCTCAGAGAGACGCCCAAACAATCCTTCGGGAAAAGTAGATCCAAACCACTAGCTTGAATCCTCAGCTCAGTTAGATGCTCAGAGAATCCTTCCAGGGGGCAGAAGGTCCAAAACATCCAGTTTGCAGGATGACTTTCTGCTGAGAGGCAAAGACAAAAAACAGCAAGGTTAAAACTCAGTTTGACTCAGCAAAACTCAGCTTGGCTTGAGTACCCAAAACTGGTGTCGAGGAAGTGGCAGTCAGCAGCTTAAAAGTCCTCCGGTAATGAGGTAACCATCCGCAGGTGTGTGAGGAGGCCAACGTGAGCCAGGCGCCGCCTGGTGGTGGAGGGTAGACAAACAAAAGCACAACCCACACAAACTGGATTCCTAAGAACAATAACCCACTAAAAGAAGTTTAAAAAAAAACTCTTATCTTCGGGCCTACAGAAGAACATTTCACAAATTTAACTTGTGATTTAACAATGGTAGATGTGCAATAAGCAAACCATTACTCTCTAAAGTTTGCAGAGGAGAACACAGACCGGGCAGGACCCCCTGGAGTGTCATACTGAGTCTACAATGGTTCAGGCATCAGATGTGTTGGTCACAAACCAAATACACACAAGGGCAAAATATTTGGTACCCCTGGTTAAATGAAAGGAAAACCCACATTCAAGATACTTCTGTGAACATTTTGGGTTTTTCATCCATTTAATGAGGGATGCCAACAATTTTGTCCAGATGTCCTAGTAGGTCTTGGTCAGTTTATCTCCATTCAATCTCCCATTAAATGTTCTGTCTGTCACAGCTTAAACAAATTATAATTAGTTAATAAATAAGAGGAGAACAGGTTGATGAAGCAGAACATACAAGTGGATCAACCAAAGGACTGGCTGAGAAGGTCTGCTTCAAAGTCTCACAACAAAGCTACCAATTTTACGACAACAATAACCGTGATAAGCAAACTCTACAAGACGTATTTCTTACCTCTCATCCTTTTTTAAGTGTACTTTTTGAAATCTATCCATCTTAGTAATGATACTAGCAGTATTTTAACTTTTGCCTTTTGTTTCAGCTTCCTTGTGCTTAGAGTACTACCTTTGAATAAAATGCATCAGAGTTTGAAATGTGGTCTACATAACCTAAAAAGTAAAAACTGAGATGTTTAAGAGTGAATCTTCACATAACATCTCAGTCAATCCAACATTCAGGGCACACAGTGAGTTCGACTCCTTAGTCCTTGATTAATCATAATGAAAAGAGTAATTAGCTCTGTACTCATTTGTCATTCACAAAGTACAACGTGAGTTTATTTCACATTTCCAAATATAATTAGACCCAAGTTATTTATTGGAGCACAGTTCATTCGTGTCACACACATCTCAAGGAAAATTATAGAGACAATTCGATCAGACCACACAGTCACAAACAGTACTAAACACTGAAAAACACGCCCAAATCTATCATTTATAATGGAAGATGTTGATGGCTGATGTCTTACTCAAGGACAACAGTTAAATGAAGTGCCAGGCTAGAAGAAGATTCTATGAGGAGGAAAAAGAAGAGAGAGCAGGAGGTTAGAGATTCAACAAACAGATAATAAAGACTTGGACAATACATGGAGAAAGTAGCAGTGTGATGAAAAGAAGTATTGATGTCTTCAAACAGTCTAAGCCTATAGCAGCATAACTGTAGAGTTATCTCTTGATGAACCGAGCCACTCTAACTCTATGCTTTATCAAAAAGGAAAATGCTAAACCCTAGAGGCCTTATTGAAGTCATCTTCTGGTTTGTACAGAGCACCCAACTGTTAAAGTTGGGTGCTCTGTACAAACTTTAGATGTCCCATTGTCCCAGCAGTACCGATCATTGTTCTTTCTCTTTGACTGATGTCATCACAACAACATCGGACAGAGTAAGGCTCAATCAGCTCCCATTGTCTGCTTAATTGTGCTTTTTATGAAAGACATGATTTTCAATCAGTGCCTCAGCTGCAACATTCAAAATTAAAAGCAGGAGGTAAAACCCTGCGAAGCACTCTGGCGGACATACTCTCTAACAGGACTTCAGATAACTCTACCTTCAAAATCCTGCCATGTTTGTATTCATGTTGATTCATTAAATAATTTTATTGAAATAATTATTTTCATTGACATCCAACTACTATATACATGCTCACAGTACAAAATAATGGATGTTGTGGATGAATTGTCTGCAGATGCCCTATGTTAGAAACATTACTGTCATTCCATTCGGTCTCCTAGAGAGATCACCTTAAACAGAACAACAAAGTAGAAATATGTTACAGTTTTAGTCTTTCTAATTGAAATAGTTCTTTAATATAGCATTATAAACAGTAGTACAGCAGTACAATCCATAGGGTAAGCTAAGTCTGGAGGTTTAAGCTCAAAATTAGGAGTAAATACTTTGCTTGACAGACAAATACTCCAGAAATATTGTGGTAACTTCCATACATTAAGCTGGTTAGAAATCACACATGAATATGGATGTTAAATGAGTTCTGGTATTAACCTGCTTTATTCTTTGATTTGTGTTTGGGATCAATGCCCTGCTGGAACTTCCAGGTTAAGTCAAATTACATCTGGTCCAATCTGTCTTGTGTGGAGTTAATCGTCTTTGCTCAGGGACCCAGAGTGGCAGTCTGTGGGGTTTGAACTCAGATCGCCCTAGAATGCCCTAACCACTAGGCAGCAATCCTCTAATATAAATAACATATACGTATTGATTATCCACTTGGTTATACTTCAGCTCTCTTCACCACAGATCAGAGCAACATTTCCATTTTGGCAGTCGCTCCTTCAAGTTTTATCTTTTTGAACATTTGTAGATATTCTTTAAAAGACTGATCAATGCCAGGAATCCCACCAGTTTCAATCAACAATAACACTTTTTATAAAGAGGATTTACAAAAGTTTTTGGCTTGTCTGCAACTTGAAGTGGGAAATTTAATGAGTCAGCTGCAAGGAGCAGAAGTCATGAGACAGCACCTCTCAAGCTTGTGCTGCCTTCTGGGAAAACAGGAAATGGTCCTCAGCAGCCAGTCAGTCAGAAGTTAATTTCTGATGCTCTGTGGTTGGATCATCTGCCGCTTACCACTCACAGAATGGCCTGTTTGACTTTGCATGGCACCATATGCAGCAACTAGCATAAAACACACTGTTAATTCTGAAAAACGGCATACAATCTGCTGCAAGACGGCTCTAATGATGATGATGGGAATGGGCTCTGGGTGCGGAGCCCTTTGGGCATCAGATCATACATAGTCATGAATCAACACACTGCTTTGCAAAGGCACATGGAGTCCAGGAGGGCATTCAGGAAGCATCTGCATGACTGCTCTAGATTTCCCTGACTTGGACTCCAAATTGAATCTATGTAGCCCTCGGAGATGCAAATGAACATATGAGTAAATTATAGAGTAAAAAGAGCTTTGGATTGCATAATTTAACCCCAAAAAAGAGAGGAGATGAAAACAGGATGGTAACCAGAGACAAGTGACTGTTCACTTTTAGTGTAGCTCATTTATCACAATCACAGCGCTAGTGGAGCGCTTTGGGAGTGTTGACTTTCCATGTGTGTTTGTGAATATTTAGTCGACTAAATCAGTGAGAGATGTAGCATTCCCCCTGAGAACACAAGGTGTTTTATTCATTGTTATTTCAATAGTTATTCTTGGCACCGCTCAGCTACAGAGACACACGTCTGAGCGAATTCAGCAGTAGATTTAAAGAGGGCCTGCATATATACATTAGTTTACATTCATTGCATTGCTCGGAAACCTTTCAACAAATTCCAGCATTACAGCTAATAAGCCTCTTACATCAGTGAGCTGGTCTTGTTGGGCGTTAAGTAAGACTCGTGTGCACAAGCTCACGAGTCTTCCTCGCGGCTGCGGCTGCTCATCTGTACCGCAGCGCTTTACAGTGAGACGATCTGACAGGAATACACAGCAGCCGCCCTTTTTAAGGTGGCACTGTAGCATTCTTTAATTCCCCCGCTCATCTCATATGTGAGAATCTGCTCCAATCTGCAGCCGGTGACTTCTCCTCAGAACCCAGACCTTCAATTATTCATAACGTCTTTCAGTATTTCTGCATTTTTAGGAGATTTATGTAAGAATTGTTATGAGGATGAAATAGACATCAGCTTTTGCTCCTGTTGTATTCGTGCAGAATAAGTCCTCTGTCTGTCAATCAATCTGTCCGTCAATTCCTTCATCCTTTGTCTTCCTCCTGTGTCAATAGGTCAAGGAGTAAAACTCAGACACCCTGTCACACAGAAACACTCTCTTGCTCCTTAGGTCAGATCTCAGGGTTATTATCACATATTTGCAGAGAGTCTAGAGCTCTTGTTCTGCCCCAGGGTCTCATCCCTGTGGGATTTGCCCAGAAAACCTTAAGAAAAGAGAAGAAATCTGCTTCACATACTAGAACCTGAGGTGTGCGTTAACCTTCATCTACATCAAGTAAATACAGCGTAAGTATGATTGATAGTGTTACTAAAACCTGTGCTTTTTAATACTTAATTTTGATCAATTTTAGGTGACTACTTTATAACCATGAGATCATCAATATGATAAAAAGAAACAGTAACTAAAAAGTCTTAGTTAAAACAGCCCAAAACATAATTTATGTCAGGACTCCTGTCTGTGTGTTCTCTGTGTTTGTCTCCCTTCCTCCACCAGGAGGCGCCTGGTTCTGGTCCGCCTCCTCACTCACCTGCTGATGGTTTCCTCGTTAAACGGAGTGCTCTTAAGCTGCTGACTGCCACTACCTCGACGCCAGAGTGTTTGCCAGTTTAGGGTACTCTAGCCAAGCTAAGTTATTAACATTGTTTTTGTCTTTGCCTCTCGGCAGAAAGTCATCCTGCAAACTGGATCTTTTCGGACCTTCTCTCCCTGGAAGGATCAACTGAGCCTCAAACTGAGCCGGGGATTCAAATAGGAGGTTTGGATCCAGTTTTTCCCAAGAGGTCGTTTGAGTTTCACACAGAGCAAGGGATTCATCTCCACTACGACCCATTCAAGTACCGCAGGAAATCTAAATGGCAGTCAGCTTCTCCGTTCACCTACAAACAACCGCATTCTGGGTAAACCCTGTTCGCCCTCCACCGTATCAGACAAACACTGGAACTACAGCACACAGACTGGAGACAAAGATTCAACAACTTCTCTGGAAACGTGAGTCGGCAACCAAATCTTCTTCTCCAAGTTCATGAATCAAATTTCCCACTGAGCCTGAACTAACCGCCGTGTCTTCCCCTCATTTTTCTGTTCCGGTTGAGCAGTGTTCAGAGCAAAACTTCTCTCTGCATTATCTCTTCAATAAAACCTGTTAAACCTTTCCCTGGTCTCTCTGAATTGGTTTCTCTGCATGTGGGTCTGAGCTTTGGATAAAATCATGACAATTTGAAAGGCAATCAAAAGAAACTTTTTTTTTATAAAGACCTGATAAACTTACTATTTTCTGTTTGTTTTTGTTATTTTATTTAACAAAAATCGCATTCCACTTTAAATGTTGGTTAGAAATTAAATAATATCCAGAAATCGCACAGTGGGTCTGGCCCCCCTCTGCAGAACAAATGAAAAACAAAACAAAACAATTGGGGGTGGTTGTTTCTCCTTCTATTGCGTGCTAGAATATCATCACAAAGATATCAATCTAACATCAACTTAGTTTCGATATTATTGATACTTTGCATTAATCCATAAAAATAATACATTTTATTTCTATAGCGTTTTTTTTTAAACTCAAAGAAACTTTACAAGAATTAAGCAAAATTATAGGATGTATGATTACATTTATCAAACAAGACATTAAAAGAAACACCTACAGATAAAACATTAATCTTATATTACAAACTGTTCTGAAGAGGCCAGTTTTAAAATGAGATTTTTCCCCACTTTCCTTGGCTGGTCTCCTACAGTTCCTTTTTAAAAATCAAACTCTAGACTCAAATATTCTTTCTGTCATGATTTGTGGACGTTAAGATCTAAGGAGAAGCATCATCTCCTGGTCTGACCCTGGAATTCAGTGAAAGGGTAGAAAAAATATACAAGATGGGGTCACTCCAGTGCCTATAAGTTGGAGGGGATTTGGATGGCTGCCATTTGGCTGGCGTTTGACTGCAGGGTTCCCGCGGGTCCTTAAAAAGTCTTAAAAGGCATTGAATTCTTCAAAAAAAAACTAAGGCCTTAATTGGTATTAAAATGTCTTAAATTAGTCTTTTGTAGGTCTTAATTTTTAAAACATCATAAATAGGATTATTTTTATGATGATTTATTTTTATAATCTAAATAAAACATTAAAATTTACCTTTTGTCATTATTGGTTTCGTCCCGATAGCGGAACCAATAAAAACGTTGTTGCGGCCGGGACATTTGGGAGATGGCCATTTACTTTTTGTCTGGAAAATATGAGCAAGTGTTTCTCAGTTTAGTTCCACCCTTGTCTCTGCAACGCCTCCACTTATCACCAAATCAAACATACTAAGAAAACCATACAAAGAAAAATAGCTGCTAAAAAGACTTAGCACTGGTTATGTTGTGGCTTTAAAACTGATTTGTTTTGTTCCCTGCTAAAACAAAGTTTGTGATTTCAGTTAAATAATTGTTAAAATATATCTGTCATTTGTGTGTTTTTAGCTTTCTTCCTGTATGGGAAGCTTTTCAAAATTTGAAACATTAGTGCAGTGGTTTCTGTTAAAATAAACCTTTGGGTTAAGTTGTCGCAAGCAGGTTTTTCTTGTGTTTGTTGTAAATTTGGTCTTAAATTTTTATTTCAAGTGGCATTAAAAAGTCTTAAAAAGTCTTGAATTTAACTTGCCTTATGCTGTAGGAACCCTGGACTGGCAAGGGCCATTTTGAATGGCTGCTACTGTAAGTCTGGGTTTCGGGAGAGAGGATGGAAGAATCTATGAAGAAAACAGTGGAGAGGAGCAGGCTGGTGAGGTATCATGGGGCTTGGTTATGGCAGGCTTTAGGGGTGAGAGGGAGGACTATGAACTGGAAGCTTTAAGGCTAGAGGGAAAGAAGGCAGAGAAAAGGAGTGCTGGGCGAAGTAGAATTATGGTTTATCTATAAAAAAGGCAGTTCTAGTGCTTAATAGTGAGACAGAAGTTGTTGGTGGTTTAGATAAGTGAATTGGGAGTGATGGTTAAGATCTCTGACTTATCACAAATGAGACTCAAGAAGTTTGATCTGCCAACGACAAATCAGAACAGCCTGACTCCCTTCTTAGCTTCTTGTCAAGATCTCTCCATTTATGTTTTACATCTCATGGCTGTTGATCAGAGCTGGTACATAGAAGGACCTTTATTCTCTGCTCCATCTTCAACAAAACAAGATCCATCTGCTGCTGCTTTCTGCCGTCACTTCTGAACAAAAACACTGAGCTACCTGAGGCAGAGACTCACCTCTGACCCAGAAAGAACATAGCATGTTTTTCCAGTTCCAAATCCCAGCCTTTCTCTAAGAAATGAGCTAAATGACTGCTGGCCTTTAAAGGAATTAACTCTACAGCTTTGCAGGAAACATAGTCTCATTTTGAAGCAGATTAAGTAAATCTGCTGTTACAAAGTGCCTTAATGCGTCCAGCGACTAAAGTTCCTGAATGCAACCCTAATTATCTCTGCATTTGGGAAACATTTTATCATTTTAACCCATCTAAATGTGATGGAGTTGCTCGATAAGAGAGGTCACTTTGTTGTATTATCTTTATTAAAAGTTGGCTCTTAAGACTCTTGTAATAATCTACTCATTTCGGTGTCTTTGATGCTAAAATGGCTAACATATGTGCATGATACATACATGTGTTCCCACCAGCCAGGGTTCCCACAGGCCTCCATAGTTCACCGCTCCTGCTCTCGGAAGCTGTATCCGATGCTCCCTATAAATTCCAGGGTACAGTCAGATGCTGTGATAAACCTCTGTTTGGGGATGTATAATATATGGGTGCTGAAATCCAACATGGGTCTGTTTTTTTTTTGGGAGTTTAGAGCGAACATCTGGATGCGACCATGAAATTGCACCTTTCAGAACCTGGCAGGCTTGAGTTATGTCTGCCAGCCAGCAGTGGGGTCAGAGTTACGGCCAGGTAACAGCTGGCCACAGCATACAAATCTAAGGATGGTTCAAGGTTGGTAAATAACATGAAAACCAGGGCTGCAATCATTGTGTTTCCTACATGCACCCAAAAATTACAAATGCATCAAAAGACTAACATGGAGTAGCTAAAAGCTAATTGTAATTACAAAATAAAACACAAAAACTAACAAAGTTTTAAACAATGGGACAGTTTTGAGCGATAAAATGTTTTATTTGTTGAAATAATGTAAAAATGCAGAGATCACATTAAAACCAAAGAAAAACTAAAGTGGTAATTTGGAAAATAGGGAATGTTTTGTGGAAAAACTAAGCAGTACAAATGCTAGTTAAGTGATCAAATTCTGTTTATTCTGTAATTTAATTGTAAATGTTAATAATTTGTCACATAGATTAGCTTCACATCATAGTTGTTTTTAACTATAAATTAAGCCAGAGGGTGATTAAATATGAACGTAGTGGCCGCAGTATAAAACACATGGCAAGGAAAAAATGGCTGCTCTGCATCTGGTACAGAAAGTATCACCAGTCACTGCTTTATAAATATTAATTATTGTATAATACATTAATGAAAAAAAGTTTAAAATAAATACTCCAGCACTCTTACAAGAAATTATCTTCTGTATTCTTATAGGTTCACGAATGAGGGAAGAAGGGAGCGGGAGATCGACAGGCGGATTGGCGCTAGCCTGGGTGCCATTCCGAACTTAGTCCCGCCCACAACGTTTGAGGTCGGGAAGTTCGGTCTGGCATTGCTCAACAGTAGCGCGAGTATGCTCGCACAATATTTGGCGGGCCAATCAAATTGTCAGGGCGGGCTTTATACAATGATGGACAGCTGATCAACAGTAACGTAATCAACCACGTGACCAAAGCGCGCATGGGTGACAACAACAATGGCTGCCGCTGGAGAGTTGAGGTGTGTAGATTCTGCTATTAGGTCTGTTCTAGAAAATTAATTTTAAAAGAGGAACAGAGAAACGCGATCAAGTCTCATCTTCTTATTCTAGGCGTGCAACTGCACGCTTTGATTTTTGTTGACAACAACTATGCGTCGCTTAACATACGTCACGCACTCCGTTGCTCTTATTGTTTGTAGGTCTATCCAATTGAGTGCAGAGGCATTTTTTTTCCTGGTTCGTTGGAAACACGCCCCATAATCACAGCTCTATGGAGCAGCATCAGACTCATATTCTGACTAGAATTGAGTCGGACTACGTCAGGCTAGATTGGTGCGGCGTCTGCCGTGAAGCGGGCGCTGTACCGGTCTGTTGTGGTGAAGAGAGAGCTGAGTGAAAAAGCGAAGCTCTCGATTTACCGGTTGATCTACGTTCCTACCCTCATCTATGTCATGAACTCTGGGTCATGACCGAAAGAACGAGATCGCGGATACAAGCGGCCCAAATGGGTTTCCTCCGTAGGGTGGCTGGGCTCTCCCTTAGAGATAGGGTGAGGAGCTCGGTCATCCGGGAGGGACTCGGAGTAGAGCCGCTGCTCCTCCATGTCGAGAGGAGCAAGTTGAGGTGGCTCGGGCATCTGGTTAGGTTGCCTCCTGGACGCCTCCCTGGTGAGGTGTTCCGGGCACGTCACACTGGGGGGAGGCCCAGGGGAAGACCCAGGACACGCTGGAGAGACTATGTTTCTCAGCTGGCCTGGGAACGCCTTGGGGTTCCTCCTGAGGGGCTAGAAGAAGTGGCTGGAGAGAAGGAAGTCTGGGCCTCCCTTAAGCTGCTGCCCCGGATAAGCGGAGGAAGATGGATGGATGGATTCTTATAGGTGTAGCTAGCAACTCCACCGGCCCTTTGCTGCCATGGTTATCAGAGTCTGTGACATGATTTAGAGTTTTCTCAACAGTTCAGCTGTTGGCGGTGGGGAGGAAGCTGTTTCGGAATCTGCTGGACCTGCATCGGATGCTGCAAAGCCTCTTCCCAGAGGGCAGCAGGGAGAACAGTATACGGTGGGGGTGTGATTATGTTATGGGCTGAAAGTGAAAGTCAGAAGGCAGCAGGGATGAGCAAATTTTAAAAGCAATCATCATATAGACAGACAGACAAGTTTAAGGGTTATGATATTAAACTAGGAATCAATTAATGCGGCATCAGTCAGTGGCAGGGTGTTTGCTGTGGTTGGAGATCCTCATTATAAAGCAGAAAGGGCCTCTGAAAAGTCACATAAGAGATGGTGGTGGATACTCCGAGCTTCGATGCTGAGATGGTTACGGTAGGACATGATCGGGTTTATAAAATACCGTAGGGAGGAGCGGGTCCAGGCAATTCAGTCACAGGTAATGATATTCTGACTGAGTCGAAGGCAGGATGGGTTATTCAGGCAGAACACAATAGAATAATCCTTTATTTGTCCCTGAATGGGAATTTATAAGCAACCATGAGAGCAAAATACACCAAACAGATCAAAAAATGGGTGATAAAAGTTATAAGATATATAGAGTGGACACAAATGTGAGATACAGCGACAATTTAATAACTTTGACTAACAAAGACTGATGATATCGCACTGCAAAAAATGGAGATCTAAATGAGTCATTTTTGATTAAATTAAGTGCATTTTTTCTTGAATTGAGGAGATAAGTGACACACTTTGCCAATGGAACAAGACCATTTACATTTAAAATAAGAAATAAAACCCAGCATTGTCTTATTTCAAGTGCATATTACCTAATTATCTTTTTTTAGGCATAAAAATACTAATTCCATTGGCAAATAATTTTATTTATCAGCTTAAATTAAGGGTAAACACACCTAATTTAAGAATTTTTAAGACTTAAACCTAGATGGTTTTTGCAGTGCGGCTGTAAGTTCAAAATATCACAGCAGATCACACAAATAATTCCTTAAAAGCTTTATTTTCAAAAGGTGTTTTTATTTAATATTTGCTGTATATGTCCACAGATTGGTTATAAATAAGAAAATGTAAGAATAATAAATAAATAACAAAACAAAATAAGCCTTTATAGGTCTGATCCCTCCAATGACCTGGGAGTCACCAGGTCCATGAACCATGATTCTACAGATCAGATCCTAAAACTCGATATCTAAGGTGGGGCAGGCAGAGGCAGAGTCAGGAAAAAGAAAGCTCAGAGGCAAAAGATTCAATAGATTTATGGCGACTGCTTTGAAAGGTGCAAACAGGGCAATCTGGAGTAGAAAAGAAAGAATACCAGAGTTCAATCCATGCAACCAGAGGTGGAGGGAATGATAATAACTAGAGGTGAGAAAGATCCTGCATTCAAGGAATGTAGGGAAATAGAAAGCAGGCTCAGCAGTAATTTACATGTGCATTCACAGTAAAACTATTTACGGTTACATCACTGGTGGTTTATATTTAATGTTTTTATGTTTTTTTCCAGTTTTAGTCACTTTATGCCCAGATTATCGTAGAAACAACAGGAACCACCTGCTTTACTGTAGGTTTCTTTTTCTCCTGGTCTCCTGACAGTTGATGAATGGTAGTAATTCAATCATGATCAACTGAAATAGACTACGACGTATGGTAATTATGGATAATATGATCAAGAAATTGTGTTTGAAGCAGATTTTCATTGATTGCTTATTAGAAAAAAATGCAATCATCTAAATCAGATGTGTTAAACCAGGGAAGCTTCTAGAAGCTGCAGGATAGTGTCCTTCCAGGATTGACTTTGGACACCCCTGATTTAAACAATACAATAAACACTTCAAGTCAAGTAAAGTCAGCTTTTATTGTCACTTTCTTCATATGTACAAGACATACAAGGGAAATTAAATTACGTTTTTTCTCTAGAAATATAGAAATATACAAGAAATATACAAGACTGACATAAAGTGCGGGACATGACAGGTAACAGTGATAAGATAAAGATCGAAGAAGAAAGGAAAGGAAAGCTGCCATATGCAAGAATTTGAGCAAGTTTTCTAAAGACCAATTTGTCCTGGTTAGATGATTTTGTCAAATTTAGCTGGTTTGGTCAACTGAGGTAAAGGTATGAAGCTGAGTTGGATTAAAAAGTCAATGCAGGATATGGTGAACAATTTTGGGGAACAAAATGCATCAAAGCTTGTTTTACATGGTGACTACATAGCATATTATTCTAAGCGTCTTACTGAAGAAAACATGGTACAAAGATAAGAGGAAGATCTATTCTCAGCACTTTTTTCTTCACCTTTCTTTGGACCAACAGCTCTCCATTATAAAACCCAAAACAAATGTAGGGATGTTAATTTGCATGTGTCACACATTACAAGTGTAGAAATAATTTGAATGTTGTTTAACTTGGAGCCTATATGTTCTGTCACTCAAAGGATTGTGGGAAACCATAGCCACAGAAAACAACATTAGGAGGTCCCTATGCTAAAGGAACTACAGTATAGATAGGAAGCATCCAGCTTCTTCTTCCTACCTCCATCATTACAGCCAGCAATATTCAGACAGCACCTATCATGACTTTCCCAAAAAATTAAAAAACAATCCACTGGAGATTGTTTCCAAGTTTGACGCAGTTTCTCTTGTTAAAGGAACGACCCCCCTTAAAGAGACATAGACAGGTATGGAGCATTGCAGGCTAACAAAAGAAGCCTAACGACCCCAATTCCAAAGGGGTGGACCTGTTCATCTGTTTAAGTATGCATGTTTTCTAAGCAAAAACAAGGCTTTGTTGGGCTACTGTATAAAGCAACTCAACGCTATTTCTGACATTTGAATTGAAAAAGCTTCCCGGATGGGAAGCAAAACGTCTTCGACTTGGAAACAAAGTTCAGTGGTTTGTTTTTAACTTTCTTGGAATGAAGATGACCTGGATGACTGGGAATCTTTACCAGCACACTCATTATGACGACTGCTGTTATATCTCCTCTTTGGCTGAAACGTCCTTACTGATTTCCCCTTCTAATTGAGCCACAGATCGGGGAAGGCTGTGTAAATGGTTGATAGTCAGGCTTCAGGGTGTTGTGCAAGACTCTACTTGAACTAGTAAGCATTTATACAGAGAGCTGATGTTAATGCATTAATCTTTTAAAAAACAAGGGGACATTTAGAGCAAGGACTAAATAATGGACTTTTTAGTGCATTCACTTTACTGGCTGTTTGGACAGAAGATGACTACTTCACTCCCCGTTGGTCTTGTGATTCTGGCTCCTTAGTACAGTGCCTGCACCTTCTTTTTTCTTTCTCGCCCAAAATAAATCCCCTGATGCTTTATGAGCAGAGCTCTTGCAAAGCATTCTGGGATATATCTCATTGTCATAGTTACCATTGATGTACACTGATATTAAAGGTGCATTGTGGGAAATTTTGAGTCCACAAGTTTTTCACCACTAGACATCCGGAGACCCCTACAAAATGACGTAACCCTATATAGTGCTCTATATACGGGGCTACAGCAGACATTCGGCCACAGCCTTAGCGTGTTGGAGAAATGGGACACTTTTTCGTCTTTAGTGTTAGTGTAGCGCTAGTGTCTTTTAGAGAGTCTTTGGAAACGCCCTGTTGCAAAACCCTATAAATAAAGGAATAGTGTACAGCTGCTCTGGCTCCATTAATACAGGACGTTTCAAAAAATAATGGACCTACAGAACGGCTAGACTGAAACATAATAAAATGTATTAACTTACTTAAAATAATGTATAGTAAATTTTTTTAATGGGTCAATTAATGAAAAATATAAATGTTCGCTTCTAGTTGCATAGCCAACATCAACATTAAGGGACTCAACAAGAAAACAGGTTGAAGAAAAAGAGGTTCAGAAATAACCTAAATTGCGTCTTTTCTTCCTAACAGGAAGTTAATCTTTAACCAAACATTTAATTCTAGTGGACCAAATACAAAAATGGTGGCGCACCTGTGAGCTAATGGTGCCTCGCAAGTGCCCCACTTACAGGCTGGGAGGAGTTAAAGGGAGGAGTTTTGTCGCAATCACTTTTAAATACTTAGTGGGGATGTTAAAGTCATACTATGCAACATTTTTCAGTTAATTAAATTAACTGAAAAGGTTAAGTAAATGAGTCATTTCAGGTCGAACAAAGGTTTTCTCAGCCGCCCTGGTGGTCTGTAGGGGAAATACCGTACGTGCAATTGCAGGAGCCCTCGGCCCGCACCCACAGGCTCAGAAGTCTCGTGCATCGCGAGAGTCGGTCTTGCTTTACGGCGAGAACTGCTACACGCCCCCAGTGAAAGGCATGCTCGTTACTAGCACAGTGGCGATATTTGTGCAGTTATCATGGCGGAACCAGCGAGAATTTTCAAAATAGTCACTTACCGCAGTAGACATGGTGATTCGTCTGCTAAGCTCAAAACAACCGCGCCTGGCTTGACGGAGAAACCAGGAGAACAGCTGAGCATATTTAAAACAGTGCACTTTTACTTTCGCCCTCTGGGGGGAGCCTCGCTGGAAAATCAACACCGGTTGCATAGTGTACCTTTAAAACACATTGAAGGAGTTAACAGAATCTTGTTGAAACAGTGATCAGAACTTTAAAAAGCAGCAGATGTTAAAAGATCGAGATAATAATAAAGGCTCCTTATTATAAAAAATAATCACATTTAAAAAACAGTCTATTGTGACTGACTTCAAGTAATATTTTCATCTGCTGGTCAATTCAAATTCTATGTTTCACAGTTGAACTGTAGATAAATATGTTTGTTGTTGTAGAATAACAGGGAGAGAATGAGGTTGCTTTGTTGTTTTTTTTTTTGTTTTTTTTAAATAAGTCCAGAGGCAGCTTTAATCATCATAGGGCAGGAAATGTTGTAGAGCCGTCATCACCTCTGTGCCGATGGTTTTCCTCCCTGCACAATCAAAGAACCGCTGCCGTCACTGTTGCTCCTTCTAATTTAATCCATCTGTGTCATCATCCTCTTCCCCATGCAGGACATAATCTGGGCTAAATGCAACTATAATCCAATTAATATGTCATAGCAAAGTCCAATTGATGATATTTTTGCTTTCTACTCACACTTCCAGTTTCCCTCCCGGGGAAAATAACGACGGAAAGATATCTGAGTACGGATAACAGGGAGCATTAATGAAAGACAGTTAACAGGGAAAAGACAGATATGGAACAAATTACATTAAAATGGAAGTAATGGAAATCTCTCTAAGTCAGAATTTAAGCTTTATTTACGGCTTGATAAGCTGAATAAACTGAAGCATGGTTTGAAAACATGATGTAAAGGTCAGAGGGGGGTAGAGAAGCCAAAAACTGTTGTAACGTAAGAGTTGTATTACCTTAAGTTAAAAAGATTTCATCTAAAAAGACACAGAAAGGAAACTGAAGCAGAGTTGGATCAAAACAAAGGATTCAATTAATAAGACAAAAATAAATGATACCCAATTAGAGATACAATAAAATGGAATTATAACTAGCATAGATGGCAAAAGTACTCACTTTCCGTACTTGAGTAAAAGTACAGATACTTGTGTTAAAAAATACTCTGGTAAAAGTGGAAGTACTGATTAAACTTCTTTACTCAAGTAAAAGTAACAAAGTACAGGCTTGTAAATTTACTTAAAGGAAAATTCCGGTTTTTAACACTTTTAGCCCATTTTCTGTAGTGTCCAGGATGAAATCGAATGATCGACACCAAAAGTTTGACAATTGGTCCTGTCTCTGCTTTTTGGCTCATTTAGACCCGGTGAGTAGCATATTTAAAAAAAAGAACGTTTAAGGTTGTTTTAAGGACATTATCGGACATGCACTATGGAAGCCATTCTGAAGCAGCCAGGGGGGATTCTGCATGAGCCAAATAGCAGAGACAGGACCAATCGTCAAAATTTTGGTGTCGATCATTCGATTTCATCCTGGACACTACAGAAAATGGGCTAAAAGTGTTAAAAACCGGAATTTTCCTTTAAAGTATAAAAGTAAAAGTAGAAACCACTTTTTTCATGCCGTTGCCTACATTTTAAATGGATGTCTGCCAATAGGACTAGATCTCCGTTGTGTTCATTTTCAATCATCTCGTCGTCCATGCTACTATGCTAACGCCACCGCCACCAAGCTGCAATGATTTGCCGCCAATGAATACCGCTGAATCTGTCGATTCATCTTGTAGCGGTGCGTCAAATGCAACGTAGATTCCCATCCAATTAGATTGAATTTGGTATTGATGACGTGAAAAATAATAACGGTAACTCCATTGAAATGATTCAAAACTAAAGTAACGAGACAATTTTTTAAAATGTAAGGAGTAGAAAGTACAGATATTTGTGTAAAAATGTAAGGAGTAGAAGTAAAAAGTCGCCATAAAAATAAGTAGTAAAGTAAAGTAAAAATATCAGAAAAATCTTCTTGAGTATAGTAACGAAGTATTTGTACTTTGTTACTTCCCATCTCTGATAACTAGTAAGCAGAGTTTTGCCCTAGTGGTTAGCACAGTGCGCTTTTGCTCTGAGAAAGTTACAAGTACCCGGTTCCATCGCCACAGTCTGCACTATGGGTCCCTGAGCAAGACCGTTAACCCCACACTGCTCCCTGAGCGCCACACAATGGCAGCTAACTGCTCTCCAAGGAGATGAGCCAAATGCAAAGACAAATTTCTCCAATTTGAGATGAATAAAGTTCAGTTATTATTGATTATATCATCAGTATCTTAAAAAAAAATTGGTAGAAAGGACAAAAAAAACATATACAGGCAGAAAAAGCAGTTATATTGTTTATGTTAGTGGGCGAAGCACAGAACATAAAGTTTCCTGTATTCTCAGAGGTGGAACTTTGCAGGGTGAATCAGGACTGAACCAACAGGAAAACTTTAAACTTTCCAGCTGAACTCCAACCTTGGCTGATTCTCACGAGCTGTGGGTAACAACAACCAAAGAGGAGACCACAAATGAGGCTGAAATGACTTTTCTGTCTCTACTCAGCTGCTGGAACAAGGTGAGGAGTTTGGTTTTACCAAGAGGAGCTCCCTGTTGAGTCACTGCTGGTCACTACACTGCGAAAATGATCTACAAATGAGTAAAAAAGTCTAAAAGTAAGTGTATTTACCCTTAATTTGAGTAGGTTAATAAGATGATTTGCCAATGGAATGAGTATTTTTACTCTTAGAATAAGATAACTACATATTATGCACTTGAAATAAGACAATGCAATAGTTTTTTTCTTATTTTAAATGTAAATTGTCTTGCTCCATTGGCAAAGTGTCTCACTTACCTCCTTAATTCAAGAAAAAATGCACTTAATTTAAGAAAAAATGACTTTCTTCCTGATTGAGATTTTTTGCAGTGTACTGTAGGAAATAATTTTTTTTTCACTACCTGGATCAGATGCTTTCCTTCAGACTCCTAAGAAACGATTCTCCTGCTGGAAGATGGTCCCACAGCCGAATTAGGACGAGCTGCAGAGATTATCTGTGATGTTTGGCTTGGGAAAGTTAGATGGATGGATGAATGAATGGGAAATTAAAACATAATTTCCAACATCTCATGAAGGGGATATTGTGGTTGGAAAATTTAGATTTCTCTCTATTAATTTATCCTATTTATTCACTAAAAAAGTTTTCACTTAGTCTGTATTACCTTCAAGGCCACACATTTCGCCCGTGTGACGGTGTTTGTTGACCAGACACAGCTTCTTCCCAACAAGCCAGGTTCTTTTTCATAACATGCTACTGTTTAATCAAAGTATCTGTAATTTGTTTTGACTCTGACTACTTTCCATTGTTCACTGCAAAAAATCTAAATCTAGATAAGTAATTTTTTCTTAAAATAAGTGCATTTGATCTTGGATTGAGGAGATAAAAGAGCATTTTGCCAATGGAACAAGACAATTTACATTTAAAATAAGAAAAAAAAAACTGCATTGTCTTATTTCAAGTGCATTTGATCTAAATATCTTATTTTAAGAGTAAAAATACTCATTCCATTGGCAAACCATCTCATTTACCTACTCAAATTAAGGGTAAATGCACTTAATTTAAGAAATATTTACTTATTTTTAGATCCTTTTTCCATTGTTGCAAGTAAGGTGAACACACTCTGCCCAGGCAGAACACGGCTGATTACCAAACAGTAATGTCTGCCAACTGAATGAAATCCATCAATCTCAGTTTATTTAACTGGGATGAATAGTTGAATACTTTTTCCCACTAGAATAGTTAGACATGCAAATCTAAATATTGTGGTTCTACATACAAGATTTGACATAAAGAAAAATGTATCTTTACTTGCCAAATAATTAATCTTAAAATCAGATATTTAAATCTGATTAATTAAGGGGTGATGCTTTGTTTGCTGAATCAAATAGTAGGAAGCTTGATGAGGTCAGGAATATTTGCCTTGGGTGTGCTTATGTAGGTAGCTTCGTGAGACCATCCTGATCTCGCGAGCTTTCAAGGTTTCACCTGCTAATCAGTCTGGAGACTCTCCGTTAAAGAAAATTTGGAGCCGTTCACCAAACGAACGTCCAATCAGCGTTGGCTTTGAGGCGGGTTGAGGTGTGACGCAACGAGAAGTGCGACAGTTCAGTCTAAAGAACATGGCGGCTTCAGCCGATGAAACTAGCGTTAGCGTGGCTATCGAGCAAGTTTTATGGGAATTACAGAGTATTTCTTCACTGAAAGAAGAGCAAAACACTGCTCTGGAGGCTTTTCTCAGAGGAAAAGATGTTTTTGCTCTTCTCCCCACTGGTTTAGGCAAGAGTTTGATCTATCAATTGGCTCCTCTCAGTCGTCGCTCTGTTAGTACGTCATATGCTTCGTTGATCTGATTGGTTTATTTGGCGCGTCTGTCACCAACATAGGCCAATCAGCTAACCAGTATTTTCGCTCCTTCCCTAAATTACTTCAATGGAAGGTTTCCAGATGGATATGCGGAGCAAATCCATCTGGCGGAGTCAGGTTAGTGCATTGGTAGCACAGTTGTTGGAATGCACAATCCATGTATGGAGGCCTTAGTTCTCGATGAGTCCTAACCGGGTTTGGATCTGATTTGTTGTCCTTTGGCGCACGTCTCTCCCCCTCTCTCATATCCCCTTTCCTGTCAGCCTATTGTCTTAAAATCGAGTCATTAGTGCTGTAAAAAGTCAAAAATATATATTTTTTTCTTAAGTATGCATGAAACAGGCGGTGCAGTGGGTAGCAGTTCTTTCTGCATGGAGTTTGCATGTTCTCCCCATGTATGTGTGGGTTCTCTCTGGGTACTCCGGATGCCTCCCACTGTCCTAAAACATGACTGTTAGGTTAATTGGCTTTTCTAAATTCTCCTTTAGCATAGGGTGGCCAGATGTCCGACTTTAGGGCGGACAGTCCGGATTGCTATTGCACTGTCCGGCGCCGCATCCAGCCGGACGTGAATTTGTCCTCCTTTATGAGGCACTAGGCTTGTAGAGCAGATTTATATTTATTTATATAAATTTTTTGCTGGGCTGCAGCACAATATCCAATCGTCAAAAATGCATCACTATCTGATCTAACAGATGATTGGCTAAGAGTGGCGGCATGTCAGATAAAGATCTGCTTTCACTGGTTACAAAAGTAAACAAGGATCAGAATACTGATGCTAAGTATTAAAGTTAGCGTCTTGTCAAAACCAGGACGTTGTTTAACCCAGAATGGACAAAAGAGCGCAAATTTATGACCAAAGGTAGCGGAGATTCATTCCATGGTTTCGGCCACTTTGTCGATGCGATGAGGGCGTAAGCAGTCGAGGAAAAGCTGATATTTAACGGCGTGCGAGTACGGATTAACATAAAAGCTATAAACGTGCAGCAGCGAACTCTTCAATGTTGGCTTTTAATTTTCAATTCAGTTTATTTATATAGCGCCAAATTCACAACACATGTCATCTCAAGGCACTTTACAGTTTTACATTAAGTTTTGTCGCCCTTGGATGCTAAAATAACTTGTGCAGAGCTGCGAGGTGGACTATACTATAAAACATCACTAGTCCTACAGAAGTGTAGACTGTGAGGTGAAAGTGGATTTCAGTGACTCGCCCCTGGCTAAAGGGACGACCATAAAGACAGGTCTGCTGCACACACAGAAACTTTAGATAAGTTCCCAAAAGACTGAGGCTCTTAAAAATAAAGCTATACTTTTAGAGCAGTTGAATGTGTTTTCTACAATCTCTTTTGTTGTTTAAAAATATATTAGGCTATTTTATTATGAATGTTTCTTGTTAAAAATAATTTTTTTAACATTTAAGTCCACACATCTTATGCTTTGTGGTATTCTGCACTTTAAAGATTCATCTCGGTGTCACTTCTTAAACACCAGAATGTATTAAATAAATACAAATGCTGGGAACCAATTCTTTTTTACATTTCTTTAATATTTTGTTCTATTCAGCTACACAAGCATCCTCTTTAAACCACTAAGAATTGTATAAATGTGACTTTACCCGATTTTCATTTACACCTTAGTAATTTATCGATATGCCGCACAATGTCCTCCTTTTTGGCGCTATAGAAATGGCCGCCCTACTTGTGCATGAATGGTTGTTTGCCCTGTTGGTCTCTATATTGCTCTACGATAGACTGGTCCAGGGATGATTTTGTGTTTGTGTGCCTCTCACCCATTTACAGCTGGAGATAGACACCAGCACCCCCTACGACCCCAGCAACGATAAAGCGTGATGGAAAATGGATGGATGGATGAAAGCAATGAGTGATGAGAAGATAGCAACAAATAACTAAATAAATAGATAATATTTAGAACATGTAGCATAGCCAATATTAAAGTCCGCCTCTAGTAAGACGATCAGGGAATTCAGACGCCTGATCAGGTGGATACGATACGTTACGAAGGCATTTGTCTTCTAAAGTCGCTCTGTCTTAATGAGTCAGGCAGAGCTGAGTGTAAAACCAAGCAGCAGCTGTTCAGGGCTCACATTAATGTAATTAGCGCTCAAAGGTGGGCTCCTCTCACCCTGCAGAGTCATTTTTTATGTCCTATAATGTTAAAGCAAAGCTCAGCCAGGATGTTGGAAGTGCAGATTTCAAGAGTGCATTCCTGGTGCTGTTTTTAGTCTTCATTAAAGAGTAAAAGTAACAAATCCTTTGAGCTGACACCACGCTGTGCTATGACACAAATGAATAAAATAACGCAAGTTTTAAAACCTGCATTAAAAGAAGAAAATAATCAGATCTTCATTGTTAAAACATGACGCCCTCCTGCTGAGCTTCCCTCCACGCTTCGCATAGGCTGACCTGAAAATCATCATGTTAACCTTGCCGCCTATTTAAAAAAAAAAGTTAAATTTCAACGGAATGTTTAATCATCTGATTAACCTCAAGCATGAGACCCATCAAAATGAGATCAAAGTTTATTGCTCTTTAGACAGGCTTTAGCTTTTCCTCTGTTTACTTAGTCATTTAACTCTGATCTATTTACCGATCAAACACTTCAGTTAATAAGCTTTACAGAAGCAACACTTAAATTTTTTAAATCCTTATAAAGGTTGTTTGATTTAGTTCTAATTTCAAGGTACGGCTGGATAGAGAGCCTGAGCTGATTCTTGCAGGTCCAGAGAATTTTACTTAAGGGTTCTAAAGAAGCAGGGTGGCAATACTACACACTTCACTGAAATATGTAAAATGGATAAAATTACCCACAATTCTTTGTGAAACAGGATCTATAAGCACAGACCACCCACAGAGTTTAACCATAGTACATTAGTTCTTCATGGTTACTCAGTGTGACACATGCTAATGTTCACGTTTTGGGTTTTATAACTGAAAGCTTATGGCGTTTGGCATTAATGTAATTTTTTTTTTAATTGCAGTTTCTTTTCCTGGAGGCTTTAGTCCCAATATTACCAGCATCATGTGTGTGTCCGCTATTTAATGGTGTTAAGCTGAAGGTTGAGTGGATCCAGCCCTGGATAATGCTCTAATGGTACGCTCAGACCACAAGCAGCAGGAGCAGCAAAAAAGCGCGTGCTGCTTTATTTTTGATGCTTGTTCAAGTTTAGTTCTGATGCATGGCTGAAGCTAACCTTCTGTTGAAGTAATTTTGAGAAGGGGCGAAAATACTGGTTAGCTGATTGGCCTATGTTGGTGATAGATCAGATCAACGAAGCATGTGACGTACTAACAGAGCGACGACGAAAACACAACCACAAGCCAGGCTAACTCTTGTCGAAACCAGTCGGGAGAAGAGCAAAAACATCTTTTCCTCTGAGAAAAGCCTCCAGAGCAGTGTTTTGCTCTTCTTTCAGTGAAGAAATACTCTGTAATTCCCATAAAACTTGCTCGATAGCCACGCTAACGCTAGTTTCATCAGCTGAAGCCGTCATGTTCTTTAGACTGAACTGTCGCGCTTCTCGTTGCGTCACATCTCAACCCGCCTCAAAGCCAACGCTGATTGGACGTTCGTTTGGTGAACGGCTCCAAATTTTCTTCAACGGAGAGTCTCCAGACTGATCTGCGAGTGAAACCTTGAAAGCTCGCCAGATCAGGATGGTTTCACGAGGCTAGGCTGAAGCATCCTTGCTGCTCTAGCTGCGCGGTCGAAAAGTAAGTCTGATGCGCGTTGGGCAGAGCTACTCTATCTTTGCTTTGCCTGTAACAGTGGCAGCTATATTTGCTGTTATAAGTGGGTAAAAAGTAGTTTTTAAGTAAGAAAAGTCCACATGAAAACTTCATCTGTGTAGTGAGTTCATCAAGACGACCATCCTGCCTTAAAAAATTATTTTGCACCGGCGGTGCGCTGTCACTGGGAACCCCGATCAACAGCAGCCTCTTTGGCGTTTTCTGCTACTGTTCATGGCAGCTGGAAGTAGATGTTAGCTTTTTTCAGCTACGTAATCCAAACTGCCGTCACCAGAATAATAAAATCGAACATATTTTGCCGGCAGGTTTCGACATTTTTAGCTAATTTAGGCATTAATAAACTATTTCTGAGGAGTGATCAAAGCGCTCTGCATCAGCAGTGCTGTGTCCGTCTCCCTGCCAGCTCCCAGATCAGCTGCTCTGATTGGTTGACGTGGCGCGTCCAGCAGCAAAAGCTCAAGCATGTTGTTAGCCTCAGATGCTCTGATGCTCTTAAGGTGCTGCTTTAGTTTCTAAAAAATGTTCAGCTACGTAATCCAAACTGCCGTCACCAGAATAATAAAACCAAACATATTTTGCCGGCAGGTTTCGACAGTTTTAGTTAGTTTAGGCATTAATAAACTGTAAACAGAGGAGTGATCATAGCGCTCTGCATCAGCAGTGCTGTGTCTGACTCCCTGCCAGCTCCCAGATCAGCTGCTCTAATTGGTTGAAGCAGCAAAAACTCAAGCATGTCGTTAGCCTCAGATGCTCTGAAGCTCTTAAGGCGCTGCTTCAGCTTCTTAAAACGCGCTGTAGGACCTTTTGCTGCAACAAAATCCACGTCAGCCATTGGCTTTGCGAGTAAACTAGCTTGCGGTGTGAACGTAGCATTACTGTTGAACCTGCAAAAGGTGAAGGATAGGAGCAAAGAGCTACAATCAAGATCAGGGAAAACTTTACGTAATCATACCTGCTTTATCTGTTTCTGAGATAACAATGTCTGAATTCACTCTTGAACATTATATTTAAAAGATTAATTAAATTTAGAGAAAAATAAAAATCCCATAATAATGAGAAGTAAACAACACAATCAGTTTTTATAGCACTGTTTTTGGCGAACAGCGGCTGAAATGTGCCCGTTAGCTGAAACCACTTGACAATTATTGCCTGTACTTAAAATGTGCTAATGATTTTCAGCCCTTTCCTACAAATTTATCCAGCAGCTGGAAAAGCAGCTGCGTGCCCACTGAGACAGGCCGTCAAAATGTTCAATTCTTCTTTTTTTCTTCTCCTTCCATCTGGCTCTCTTCTTCCAATTTTATATATCCTGCCTCATTCCTTCCTGTCGCTCCTCGCTGTCTGTTGATGCCCTGTCTAACTGTTCGGTCTCTGCAGCAGGAAGTAATTTGGAGATTTTACCCTTTCTCTTCCTCATTATTGCAACATATGATAAGAAAACATAAGACTTATTGAGATCGTTCAGATTTACCAGATCATGAACCCAATCAACTGGAACTATTTGTCTTTTTTTTATTTTTCTTTATATGTCATTTTTTTTTCTTCTAACTTGATCAATTACTATAATGGGAATCGCTTCGTATAACATGAGGTTTTACTACACATAATTATATCGTAAAATGTTATTTCGAGGACAAAAGAAAAATGTCAATAAGCTTACATTACACATGTGGGTAATCCATATTTTCTTGGTGCTGTACATTTTTCTGAAAGAGTCGTTTTAAAACCACAGGAAGCTTTGTGGGTCACTGACCACAGGTCCATTTCTAGGGTGTTTTTAGATCGCTTGGACATGGTCCGAAGTGGATGTCTGGAATTTCAGCTTAGGCCTGATTCTTTTTTTGCTGTCTGAATGTGCAGCTGAGGGCAATTTCCCTACAATCACCCAGAGTGCTTTTCTTCTTCCATCATTAATCCTAATGGTGAGGATAGTTGCACACAGCCTCGGTGCAGGTGGACACACTTAAGGCACCGAGCGGCGTGTAGCATATACTGTAGAAAATCAAATATACACTCTGCAGATGCAATCAACCCCCTCAACCCAACCAGCTGATAGTTCCCCCTCCACGTCGCTCTCATCAGGAAAGAAACTGTTTGGCCATTTTCTCATGACTAAGAACCCCGTAAATGTTGGTGGGCAGCCGATCCGTGGAGGGAGGTGAAGACTTTGGGCGGAGGGGATGCAATTACTCCATGTGGAGCTCTGGAAACAATTATTCCACCATCCAAATGCCTCTGAAACCATTTCTCAGCTGCCATCAGACTCACTCTCGAGTTGTTCTTCCAGCATATTGTACTGAGTCACCACATCATTGCTCTGAGAATCACATTAACCTCATTTGCTTTGCATTTGCCCACACTAAGTAATTGAGCTAGAAAATAAACAGTTGGTTGACTCGGATAATAACTGGCAAGATGCTACGCAGGACAGGGGGTGTTTGGAAATATTTAGAGAACGATCTTGAAGCAAGGACATCATAATAGCAGCTGAAGGGAAAATATAGTTACGAAATAAAAACCTATTTGATCGGACAACTAATATCAACATTGTTATTGTGAAATTATTCCACAAAAAAAAAGTCTAGTTTGTGGAAAGGAATGTGAAAATGATATAACTGGATTTAGATGCTGCTAAAACTTGTTTAGTCTCTCTAATCATCTAATTGTAATACCTCGTGAGACCATCCTGATCTCTCGAGCTTTCAAGGTTTCACTCGCAGATCAGTCTGGAGACTCTCCGTTGAAGAAAATGTGTAGCCGTTCACCAAACGAACGTCCAATCAGCGTTGGCTTTGAGGCGGGTTGAGGTGTGACGCAACAAGAAGCGCGACAGTTCAGTCTAAAGAACATGGCGGCTTCAGCCGATGAAACTAGCGTTAGCGTGGCTATCGAGCAAGTTTTATCGGAATTACAGAGTATTTCTTCACTGAAAGAAGAGCAAAACACTGCTCTGGAGGCTTTTCTCAGAGGAAAAGATGTTTTTGCTCTTCTCTATCAATTGGCTCCTCTTCATCGTCGCTCTGTTAGTACGTCATATGCTTCGTTGATCTGATTGGTTTATTTGGCCCGTCTATCACCAACATAGGCCAATCAGCTAACCAGTATTTTCGCCCCTTCCCAAAATTACTTCAACGGAAGGATTCCAGATGGATATGTGGAGCAAATCCATCTGGCGGAGTCAGGTTATAATTTTAAGACTAGGCTTCAGGGTTCCCGCGGGTCCTTAAAAAGTCTTAAAAGGCATTGAATTCTTCAAAATAAAATTAAGGCCTTAAATGGTATTAAAATGTCTTAAATCAGTCTTTCATAGGTCTTAATTTTTAAAACATCATAAATATGATTATTTTTATTACGATTTATTTTTTTAATCAAATTGACAATTTTTATTTATTTTTTTATTTAAAAAAATAACAGCTCGCCATTATTGGTTTCGTCCCGATAGCGGAACCAATAAAAGCGTTGTTGCGGCCGGGACATTTGGGAGATGCACCATTAACTTTTTGTCTGAAAAATCTGAGCAAGTGTAAATGTAACGAAAATTGTTTATCCAGCCAAGAGTTTTCTCCATGGCTAAAACCAGGGAACATACATGAGGCTCAGTGGATTTTAAGCGATTCAAGCTCGGAACGATGGGAATTAAGGCAGTGGAGTCATACATGCGAAATGCGAAACACAAAGCGTCAAAATGGAGTTACAGAGAAACAGCCGGTATTTCTCAGTTTAGTTCCACCCTTGTCTCTGCAACGCCTCCACTTATCACCAAATCAAACATACTAAGAAAACCATACAAAGAAAAATAGCTGCAAAAAGACTTAGCGCTGGTTATGTTGTGGCTTTACAACTGATTTGTTTTATTCCCTGCTAAAACAAAGTTTGTGAATTCAGTTAAATAATTGTTAAAATATATCTGTCATTTGTGTGTTTTTAGCTTTCTTCCTGTATGGGAAGCTTTTCAAAATTTGAAACATTAGTGCAGTGGTTTATGTTAAAATTAACATTTGGGTTAAGTTGTCACAAGCAGGTTTTTCTTGTGTTTCTTGTGAATTTGGTCTTAAATTTTTATTTCAAGTGGCATTAAAAAGTCTTAAAAAGTCTTGAATTTAACTTGCTTTATGCTGTAGGAACCCTGGGCTTAAAACGGAGTCTTCTGTTTAGAGTGGCTCAGGTTATCCTGAACTATCTCTATATTTAGTGCTGCTATAGGCTTAGCCTGCTGGAGGACATTGGGACCACTTATCCTTTTTCTGATACATTCTACCTCTCTTCTCCAATTCTGCATTATTTGTTATTTTAAGCTCTAACTTTATGTTCTTTCTGCTTTTTCTCACCACAGTAGCTTCATCTGGTCTGGTTCTGTTTGACTGTGTTTGGCTTTTACTGTGACTTTTACTGAGCTCCCTTTCATCCTTTTGACGTTAGAAGTGGCTCATAGCTTCTCCATTTAAGCTTTTCTTTCCTAAGCAAAGCTAGTTTACTATTACCATTTATATAATAGAAAGTATTTATGGACCAGTGTTTCCTTGATTCTTTTGTTTGTCTCTTTCTGTATTCTTGAACCCCCATTAGGCCTAAATGTAAGCAGAGGGCTGCTCAAACTGAGCATGGATCTATTGGAGATTTCTTGGAGGTTAAGTTAATTAATCATTGGGAATCATCAAAGCTTCCAGCTTTCTGCACTGCAAAAAATGGAAATTTAAATGAGTAATTTTTGCTTGAATTAAGCGCATTTTTTCTTAAAATGAGGAGTTAAGTGGTTACTTTAGCAATGGAACTAGACAATTTACATGAAAAAATAAAATAAAAATTGCTTTGTCTTATTTCAAGGGCATATTAACTAATTATCTAATTTTAAGAGTAAAAATACTCATTCCATTGGCAAATCATCTTATTTATCTGCTTAAATTAAGGGTAAATACAGTTAATTTAAGAATTATTTTTTACTTATTTCTAGATGGTTTTTGCAGTGTGATTGTGAGAGACGATTGCTGATTGGTCAAATAAGATCTTATAGTCTAAGAAGTGAATTTTTTCAACACCTTTAAGCTGTGACACTGCAAAAACGATCTAGAAATAAGTAAAAATTTCTTAAATTAAGTGTATTCACCCTTAATTTGAGTAGATAAATGAGATAGTTTGCCAATGGAATGAGTAATTTTACTCTTGAAGTAAGATAATTAGATAATATGCACTTGTATTAAGACAATGCAATTGTGTTTTCTTAATTTAAGTGTAAATTGTCTTGTTCCATTGGCAAAATGTATCTTTTACCTCCTCAATTCAAGAACAAATGCACTTATTTTAAGAAAAAATGACTTATAAAGATTTTGATTTTTTGCTGTGTATTGTTCTTTTATTTGATGGGTTTCCTTAGACTTTTAGGTCATTTGAGGAGCCGTTGTTGTTATGTCCCATTTTGAAAAACCCGCAGTTTATGAAATAAACCTTTAATGAGCAACAGCGGCCAAAATTTTAACTGTTTTGTTTTTTAGAGACTAAAATCCAGCTTCTTTTTCACAAATAAATGAACCCTCTTGAGCTGGAGTTAATTATACCATAATTTAGACATTTTATATTTTTTATGAACACATTCCAGGAGATTTCACTGCTGCACAGCATCCAGGTTACCCCCCCCCCCCTTTAAAAAATATACATCAGCTGTAATGAAACCAAATCTGGCGGTCTGAAAGCACTTAACCCTCAAAGGCTTTCCTTGATGTTTGATTTTCAGCCCAAACGTCCGTGCTCCATGAAGGAAGGCAGTGTGCGGTGGGCTGCTGGATTCAAACTCATGTGCCTGCATGTGTGCAGAATCATGAGCAGCCATCTACTGCTGTAAATGTGTGATTCATCCTTGGAGAGGCAGTATTTTTAAAATATCCAATTATCCTGAGACGCTGCAGGTCTGACCGTCACTGTAATGCCCCCATCTTTCCCTATCCGATCCCCCCCCCCCCGCTGGAAAGGAGGCGATGTTGACACTCTGCAGGATGTAAGTCTCCAAAAAATCTTAAAGAGGGGGTTAAATCCAGTGCTTGGATGCGACATATGGTAGTGGTTTGAGCTGAGGAAGGTGTCAAGGCGGGTACACATCACTGCTGGATGCTTGGGATGAACTTCTGTAATAGTGGGCGCCTCGAAACCCACTCTGCCAAGTGATGTCAGGTGGGGGTTTATAAGGCGGGGAGACAGATCCTGGATCAGAACTACGCACTGTTAACAGAGAAGCTACACAGGTCTGACACACACCATTGCATACATTTACACCTCACAAATGTAAAAGATAAAGGCGTTTATTACATGCAACCGATTGGCAAAATAAAGGAAAATATCAAGGAGAAAGAATCTAGATGTAGAGAGGTGAGTTCTTTCACATAGAAAATACTTCCTCTGTCTCCCTGCTTTGCTTCAAATACAGACGGAGTCTATCCAAAGAAAGGCGATACCCAGAGAACCCTGTTCACCTTCTCAGGGAAAGATTTTCTTCCTTTATGGAGTGAAATGTAGTCCATTAATGTTGCAAGCAGAATGCTAATTTTTTTAATAAAAAATAGAAGAAAAAAGGTTTTTACTGTGATATTTAACTTTTTCATTTTTTCAAATTAGATTATTTATCATCGTTTTTGTATTTACTCTGTTTAAAATGAAACTTTATGAATTGCATTTAAAGATCACATTATATTCACTTTATGCATGTAAAAAAAAGTTGGAATAAAACTTTGGAAAAAAAAAAAAAAATCAAGTTATGAATCCCTGCAAAAAAATTAATAAAAAGAGTTTTTGAGATTAACTACGCTGTTTTCATTGGATTGCTTTTATTGTTTTTTTTTAAATAAGTATTTTATTTATTATTTATTCATATATTATTTTGTCAAAATTTGTTTTAATATTTTACAAATATATTTAAAACATTTTTCACAAATTATGCTTTACTTCAGTTTTACAAAGTGCATTATTTTCAAAGAATGGAGTGAGGATTAAAGATGATGCTAACGTCCGTTATATATTGTGTAATTAAAAAAATGAAAAAGAGAGCCTGAAAAAAAAAAACAAATTAAAAAGATAAGGATTTAGAAAACAGCACCTTAACCTTTAACTCTTTTTAGATTATGAAGATTTTTAAGAGTTTAAAAATGCTTTTCTTTCAACGAAACCTGTATTCTTTACAGAAGAGGATTAGGGCCACTGAAAAAAGTTAAATGATTTTTTAATTTTATTTCAGTTTAACATGGGAAAAAAAGTCAGAATTCTGACTTTAATCTCAGAATTCTGATAGCCTGACGTAGTCCTACTCAATTCTAGTCAGAATATGAGTCTGATACTGCTCCATAGAGCTGTGATTATGGGGTGTGTTTCGAACGAACCAGGAAAAAAAATGCCTCTGCACTCAATTGGATAGACCTACAACCAATAAGAGCAACGGAGTGCGTGACGTATGTTAAGCGAGGCATAGTTGTTGTCAACAAAAATCAAAGCGTGCAGTTGCACGCCTAGAATAAGAAGATGAGCCTTGATGGCGTTTCTCTGTTCCTCTTTTAAAATTAATTTGCTGTCTATATCTTCTAGAACAGACCTAATAGCAGAATCTACTCACCTCAACTCTCCAGCGGCAGCCATTGTTGTTGTCACGTGGTTGATTACGTTACTGTTGATCATCTGTCCATCATCGTATAAAGCCCGCCCTGACAATTTGATTGGCCCGCCAGATATTGTGCGAGCATACTCGCGCTACTATGGAGCAATGCCAGACCGAACTTCCCGACCTCAAACGTTGTGGGGGGGACTAAGTTCGGAATGGCACCCAGGCTAGAATTCTGACTTTAATCTCAGAATTCTGACAGCTAACAAACATGTTAGCATCAAGCCATGTCTGTTTTAGAGACCAGGTCTCTTGTTTTAATGACCTTCTGCTCCTCCATTAATGAGGGGACCCCTCGGGCACGTAAAAAGTTGCCTAATAATCATCTCTTCCTTCATGGTGCCCATCTACATTAAGATCCAAAATTCTGAGATTAAAGTCAGGATTCTGAGATTAAAGTCAGAATTCTGACTTTTCCCCCATACTATACTGAAATAAAATAAAAAAAATCAGTTAACTTTTTTTTTCTTTCAGTGGCCCTAATCCTCTTCCGTAATTTTTTTCTGCTTTCAACAATGAAAAAAAATGACTCCATGTTCTTTGGATCAAAATCTAAACAAGGTCACAGGCGAGCAGAGCAGTCTACATCAAAACCAGGAGGCTCAGGATTTGCTGTGGAGTTTCAGGGCTCCTCACTTTGGACGGAGTACAGTTCATAGCGGCACCTGATCTGGCCTTCCAGCTTCCTGCCATGGAGGATCCCATGTGCCCCGTAAATCTCTGTAGTGTCCAGTAAAACATGCCAGAGGTCCCTTTGAAGCTGGGCCCACTGTAAACAGCAAATCCTGCAGCACGGATATTTAAAAAAATATGGCCAAGGATAAACAGAGTGGACTGGGGGGGGAAAAAGGGGGGAAAGCAAGCAAAGGAGCGGCAGGGGACAGCGTGTGCCCAAGAAGGGGTGGCAGCTGGATCGGGTTAGCGCGTCAGAGCGCGTTATCGCCGGGACACAACACAAAGCAGGCACCCCAAGCATTCTCCCTGCTAACCACTGCCTTTGCTTTAAAGACAGGTTTTGGCGTCTTACCCTGAACCGTGGGCCCTTGGAGACCAAACACAGGCTGACAGAGCGTCTGCAGACAAACCGGGGTGTGCCGTGTCCTGCTGACTCTAACTGCTCTGCTGGAAGAGGCCCATCTGGGCTTTGTCAGCGCAACAGGCCACCATATGGACACAAGAGATGAATATTGTTAAACAGACAAAGATACGTGAGCTAAGTGACTTCCTGGATGCTTTTAGAGTAAAGGATGTGTAAAGTCAATGAGGGAAAATGTATGTAGGCTTTAAATTATGATAAAAAGCTCAGATTGCAGAAAAGCCATTAAAGTACAACAAGAGCAGCATTTTCACCCCGTTTCCAGGAATATTCTTTCAGCAGATGATCCGTCTCTTCTGGTCAATTACAACTATGATGTACTTCATGTCCGCATGTTAGAAAACCTTAAAATGCATCAAGATTTCATGTGAAGGAAAGTGGAGAAAAAGCCTAAAACCTCCTTTGAGTTATTTTCTGACATCCATCTGTCCGTCACACCTTCAACTGCTCATCACTCTGCTCCACATAATCTGGGGATTAACCTGTATGGAGATTAATTGGGGAATAAAGTTTTGCTTAAAATCATTTTTTGTTTGAAGCTGAACATTTTTATTTACTGAAAAAAGAAAATAATTTAGTTTAAATGTATTTTTAAACTTGAACTTTAGGTTTGCACTGCAAAAACAATCTAGAAATAAGTAAAACTTTCCTAAATTAAGTGTATTCACCCTTAATTTGAGAAGGTAAATGAGATAGTTTGCCAATGGAATGAGTAATTTTACTCCTAAAATAAGATAATTAGATAATATGCACTTAAAATAATAGTGTTTTCTTATTTTAAGTGTAAATTGTCTTGTTCCATTGGCAGAATGTCTCTTTTACCTCAATTCAAGAACAAATGCACTTATTTTAAGAAAAAACTGACTAGTCTAGATTTAGATTTTTTGCAGTGTGGTTGCGTCACATAAAAAAAATGAAAAAGTTAACACATATTTTATTTCATTTGAGTTCAATAAAGGGAAAAAGTCAAATTCTGAGTTTAATCCCAGAAAACTGTCTTTTTTTCCTCAGATTTCTGAGATTAAAGTCAGAATTCTTACTTTTCTATGGAATAGAATTAGGGCCACTGGAAAAAAAATGTTAACTGCTTTTTTATTTTATTTGGGTTTAATATAGGAAATAAGTCATAATTCTGTTTTTTTATATATATTTTAAAATAAATAACTTAAAAAAAAAAACAAGTCAGAATTCTGATATATTAAACTCAAATAAAATAAAAATTCAATTAACTTTTAGTTATTTTTTCCAGTGGCCCTAATTCTCTTTCATAGTGCGGAGAATAAACCGGCGAACGAAGCTTCGGTCCTCAGTGCAGCCGTCGAGTCCTGGAACCAGGGCCTTTGTGTTCTTTCAAACATAGCGAGAGTAAAGGCTACTAGAGCCTAACAAAGGAAATATATATTTATAAAAATAAAAATTGAATGTTTGAATGTAAATATTTAAAAATATTTTTCAGATTCAGGACTCCCTTTTTTTAATTTTACAATATTTGTATTTTTCCAGTTTCAAATTGCTCTTCCTTTTGTGAAAGGATGGGCCTGAGGATGTGATGACTGACTGACTGACCTCAGGCACCTTGACTAAATATTCCATGCTGTTGCATTCAGGAACTGTGGGAAATTTAAATGTTCTTAAATCACAATTAATGCTCTATATCAGCGGTCCCTAACAGCCCGGCCGGTGTCGGTCCGCCAGTCATTTGGTACCAGGCCACACAGAAAAAAAAATATATATATAATTTATCAACGATCAGAGTCTGAGTGATGTTTTATTTTGAAAAATATGATAAATTGCGGTATTCTCTCCCAATTACAACAGTCGGCGCATCTATGCCTCTTGACACAGGTTAATTCAGATCAAGACGTGTCCTATCTATAACCCGGTTACGGTTAGATGGGACCGGCTTGTTTTAGAGAAACAAGTTCAGGGCTCCCACTAATTCAACATAATGGTAAGTTTTATTTTTATGCTGTTTTTATTTGATTTTATGCCAGTCGCATCATTTTATCTGATCATATTTACCCCCCCACACTTTAAAGGCCGGTCCGTGAAAATCTTGTCTGACATATAACCGGTCCGTGGCGCCAAAAAGGTTGGGGACCGCTGCTCTATATGACTTGGAGTTTTCAAAAATGCTTCACTGATTGTAGCTCATGATTCTGTTGGAAGCTTGTTGCTGCTGTTGCTCAGTCCAGCTGTTCTTCTGCTTTACATTTCGTTTAAAAACGACCACCGTTTCAAAGAGGCGGACCCTTTCGTCCGTTTCAATTGACATAATGTCTAAGCTAAAACAAGTCTTTATTGGGCTACTGTATAAAGCTTTGAACTTTACGCGATTTCTGATTTTTGAATTGGAAAAGCTTCCTGGATGGGAAGAGAAACGTCATCAAACATGGAAACCAGAGATGGGAAGTAACAAAGTACAAATACTTTGTTACTGTACTCAAGTAGATTTTTCTGATATTTTTACTTTACTTTACTACTTATTTTTATGGCGACTTTTTACTTCTACTCCTTACATTTTTACACAAATATCTGTACTTTCTACTCCTTACATTTTAAAAAATTGTCTCGTTACTTTAGTTTTGAATCATTTCAATGGAGTTACCGTTATTATTTTTCACGTCATCAATACCAAATTCAATCTAATTGGATGGGAATCTACGTTGCATTTGACGCACCACTACAAGATGAATCGACAGATTCGGCGGTATTCATTGGCGGCAAATCATTGCAGCTTGGTGGCGGTGGCGTTAGCATAGTAGCATGGACGACGAGATGATTGAAAATGAACACAACGGAGATCTAGTCCTATTGGCAGACATCCATTTAAAATGTAGGCAACGGCATGAAAAAAGTGGTTTCTACTTTTACTTTTATACTTTAAGTAAATTTACAAGCCTGTACTTTGTTAGTTTTACTTGAGTAAAGAAGTTTAATCAGTACTTCCACTTTTACCAGAGTATTTTTTAAAACAAGTATCTGTACTTTTACTCAAGTACGGAAAGTGAGTACTTTTGCCATCTCTGGTGGAAACAAAAGTCCAATGGATGGTTTTTTTTTAGTTTTTTTGGAAGGATTTACTTTTAAGTTTCAAAAATATCTTTCAGCTTCAAATCTAATCTTTTTACTGAAGCCCTTTTCCGTTTCCAATTTCGGTTTATTATTTTTGTTTTCAAACAAACTTTATGGCACCAGTTTTGCTCCATAAATCCGAGACATTCTGAAATTTCTGAGACATTTCTGAAACATCTCTCTAACGATGCGACAAGATGATATTTTTACCAAAACTACGTCAGTTGTTTCCTTTCAGTCCTGAGGAACAACGGTTTAATTTCATTTCTTCGGTCAACAGAAAGGCCCCCATCGTTAAACCCTTTTACACCAAAGACCCCGCCTTCTGATTCAACAGATATTCCACATTTTTTGGAGCTTTATGGTTCATATTTAATTCTCATCAGGAATCACTTTCACAAAAAGCCCAGATTGAACTATTGACGACCTAATGACCGGGTGCAACGTTCACAATCAGCGATCACATGACACACAGTGAGAGCACTTCACCCTGACTTCAGCTTTTCTTCTTGTGACACAAAATAACCCATTTCCCACCTGTTTGGAGGTCGTTTACCTCCCCGGTACCAAACTGCACCGACAATAGAGGGAAGCACAATGACTGCTGATTAAACGTTGGGCCTGATTATTCCTGAGGCATAGCGATTGTGAATCTGGAGGGAATTGCGCTCGCGCTCGCAATCATGGGTGAATATGTCGATTACAGGTTGGAGAGTCCAACGCTTTGCCTCGATCTGAGGTGAGACAAAGAGCAGAGTGCTGCTGAAGACACCGGGAACAATAAATTAGCCCCATTTATCTCTTTGTGTAAAGGCGCTTTTCTTTCTTTAATTGTGGGCATTCATCAAAACAGAGAGGCCAAAGAAATGATGTTTAAACAATAGATCAAAGCAGATAATGGAAAAAACGCACAAGTTGTTTTGTGTTTAGATTTAATTAGTTTGGAAACCAACTAAAGGAAATATTTTATGATAACGTGTCAAAAACTGTAAAAAGAAAATCATTACTGTGGTAAAAAAGAAAAATAAAAGTTTTAAAAAAAGTCTTCAGAATAATTTCATCTCCAGGAAGAGTTGAAGATGTTATTTTCTTATTAACCTAAAATGTTAAGTTTGATTAATCTAATCTAATCTGATCTAAAAACATTAAAAACATTAACTACTTAAAAAAAAGTTGTTTATTAAGGTCTTCACTGGAAAAAATCGAAATCTAAATAAGTTATTTTTTGCTAAAATAAGGGCATTTGTTCTTGCATTGACGAGGAAAAGGCGACATTTTGCCAATGGAACAAGACAATTCACATTTAAATTAAGAAAACACAATTGCATTGTCTAATTTCAAGCGCATTTTATCTAATTATCTTATTTTAAGAGTAAAAATACTCATTCCATTGGCAAACTATCTAATTTACGGACTCAAATTAAGGGTAAATACATTTAATTTAGGAAATTTTAACTTATTTCTAGATCGTGTCATCAGTGTTTGCTGCATTTTTTGTGCATGTGCGTCACGTTTAGTCGATATACACTGGAAAAAATCTAAATCCAGATAAGTAATTTTTTCCCCAAAATAAGTGCTTTTGTTCTTGGATTAAGGAGATAAAAGAGACATTTTGCCAACAGAACAAGACAATTTACACTTAAAATAAGAAAACATCATTGCATTGTCTTATTACAAGAGCATATTATCTAATTATCTTATTTTTACTTACTCCATTGGCAAACTATCTCATTTACCAACTCAAATTAAGGATAAATACACTTAATTTAAGACATTTTTACTTATTTCAAGATCTTTTTTCCAGTGTAGCTCAGGGAATAGATGTCCCAGAACTAGCTGATAGTCCAACAGCTTTGCTTTCACAAACAGACCACAAGTATGTTTCCATAGGTTTCTGCTTGATACTTATTAACTTTATTACTTATTAACTTTAACATTTACTTTATTGAAAATTGTTTGGGGAGTAAAATCATATACAACAGCCACAGAGAGAAAATAAAACAAGGCAGAAAAAAAAACAGATTTACAGTAACTCCTAAAGGTCTGCTTCCACACCTGTATCAGGTCAGACTGTGGGAGGAAGCCGGAGTACCGGGAGAGAACCCATGCATGCTCAGGGAGAACATGCAAACTCCATGCAGAAAGACCCCGGGCCGGGAATCAAACCTGCAACCTTTTTGCTGCAAGGCAGCAATGCTACCACTGCACCACTGAGCAGCCCAATGTAATTACTATTAGATTAAAAATAATAACTATGAAATAAAAAGTCATGATTTTGATTGTTAAAGTCTTTTTAACTTTAACCTCATAATCATGATTTTTAAAGTTGAAATTCCGACTTTCAAACTCATAATCATGAGCTTGAAAAAAATAATAGATAAAAGAGACTCAAAATAACGTTATGACACATAGTCTTTACTGAAAATAAATCTTTCTTGATTCATCACAAATGTAAGAAATGTGAAGCTTTCAAATCAAAATAACTTCTTGCTATTTGTTTTTTTACATTGTTCCTTTCACAATCTGAAGATTTCTACCAATTAGGGAAGGAAAATAACTCAGATTTATTTTTTTCATTATTATTTAGACTAAAGAAAAGTGTGGCATTCTTCAAACTGATCAATTTTAGTAGGTCTGAAGGGTCACTGAACAGCCCAAAATAAATAATATTATAGAAAAAAAAAAGACATTACTGTTTGTATGTGAGATGTTTAAATGTTCTTTTCATGTTGTATGTAAAGAGCGAGGATGAGCTGCATACTGATAACAGGCCATAATCAGCTTTTTCCGGTCCTAAAGTCAAACTAAAGCAGTTTTAACAGCCAGCTGTCCAATGTGTGGCTTTCTCTGTTATTCATTTTTTATTGCTGCTAATCTTAAGCAATCTTACAGGTCTGGATTAAAATGAAGCTAAGGTGGAAATTCAACTGAAGAAACTCTAAATACTTCCATTCAATCTGAGGCTGATCCGCCTCCGATGCAGCCAATCCGCTTCCAGCACTCACCTAAAGCTACTCCTAATCGTCTTTAGGCCTGCTCTTCAACAAGCGCAAGATCCATCGCTCCTATGTCGGACTTTGATTCAGACAACCCACCTCCATCCCCTTCTCCACCATTGTAGTAAGCTCATCCGACTCCTCCTCGATGCTCCTTCAGCCTCACCTCCAGTGCGTACTCCCTCCAGACTTTCATGGAGTTCCCTGTCACTTTAAACGGTCCGGCAGAAGACCGCCACGTTGAGCCTGGTTCTGCCAGAGATTTCTTCCCAAAGGGGAGTTTTTTCTCTCCACAGTGGCTTCATGCTTGCACTTCATGGACAGTTTACGCAAACTTTGTTTATTCAGTGACATCTAACTCAAGCATCACCTTGTATACCAGCCTCTATGGATTAACCAAACTTCATCTATCTAAAGTCCACCACCAGTTTCAGGCCCGGGGGAAATATCCTTATTCTCATACATCAGTTTATCTGCATTAAAGTATAAATCAGCGTTTATGTTTCCTGCCGAGGCCTGAGCGCCAAAGTTCAAACTCTTCTAATTGCGTCTTTCTCTCTCTGTGAGTTTTTCAGCTTGAATTATTATTATTATTTTTTTTTTTACACCACCCTTTATTGGAAAGGATTGTTTGGAACTGTAGCAAAGAGAAACCCTCAGAAGATTTCTTAAACCTGTATTTAAACAAGGCAAACGTCTTCAGGTGGGTCTGTCTCTCCGTCCTGTAATCCTTTCATCTCACAGATAGCTTCCCTCACAGTGACGGGTGAGACGGCGGCCTGGTTCATTAATGAACACTTGGACTTTCCTCTCTCTGAAGAACAAGGTTCTGTTTACAAAGTTTTTTCCTGTAGTTGTTGGAGTGAGCGCTCCAGAGAGGATTATCTCTTCCTCAATGCGGTATTTATCTTTGAAATAAACCCATTCTGACACACTCATTCACTCACGCAGCCACCTGCTTTACTCTGAGGCGCTCGTACGCACAAACGCGGCAGCATGCTTCTCAAACTTCAAACCACACACTTCAGCCTCGCACCAGTGGAAAAGGCCAGTTTGCAGCTCAGTCAGGGGTATTGTGGCCACGACGCTGCGGTATTAGGAAGGGGCCTAAGGGTTAATATCTGAGGCTGAATGAGGCAATCTGCAGCTTTTACATACTGCCGGGGGAAAAGAGATTGACTTGGCATCATTTCATGGGTCACCACGTCTGCAGAAATTAGATTGGGAGCGGTGAGGAATATCAAGGTGTGTATAGGTGTGTGTGTGTGTGAATCTGAAAAGCTTGCACAGCAGGGGACAATGTTTGCAATGAAAGCAAGAAACTCAATCATCAGTTACAGTAGAAGGACTTCAATTATGTTTGCTAAAAAAAATCCATCAAATTCACTCAGTCATCAGAATAAATAAAAGCACAGCTTTAGTAACGACTGTTTATTTCATTTAAACAGCGAGATCCATGCTTTGATTATGACATCATAATTCATAATCGAACAGAATAGAATAGATTAGAAAATCTTTATTGTCTCATAATGGGGAAATTCTGGTATTGACAGCAGTAAAAAGATTGTAGAAAAAATGGTCACACAAACGTGGACCTTACACTGCAAAAACAGAACTACAAAAAAAAAAGCAAAATATTCTGAAATTACTTGAAATTGGAATTTTGGTCCCTTCACCAAGTTAACTTTTAGAAATGATACCTTGATCTACGATTAATAACAGCTACACTGCAAAAAATGGAAGTCTAAATAAGTCATTTTTGCTCAAAATAAGTGCATTTTTTCTTGAATTCAGGAGGTAAGTGAGACACTTTGCCAATGGAACAAGACAATTTACACTTAAAATAAGAAAAAACAATTGTCTTATTTCAAGTGTATATTATCTAATTATCTTATTTTAGGAGTAAAAATACTCATTCCATTGGCAGATCATCTTATTTGCCTGCTCAAATTAGGGGTAAATACACTTCATTTAAGAAATTTTTTACGTATTTAAAGATGTTTTTTGCAGTGTATAAAAGCACCTAAAATAAGACAAAATTTCTTGAAATAGCTTTATAAAAATAAGTGACTGTCTTAAATCAAGACACCAAAACATTCTACTTCTTAATGTTTTATTAACTTTGCAATAGTATTGCTTAATTCAACATTTATCAAACAAACTAAATGTATCAGCTATTGTAGCAGCATACTACAATTATGACTGGATACAATAAACCTAAATTTGCAGCTGCCGTTATTGCACAATATCCAACAGGAAAATTTTTCCATTTCAACAATAAATGTGACAAACCATTTCTGAAACAGACTGTCTCTGAAAGTTTTACATGAGACAGGAAGTGGGGCAGAGTGAAGAAACAAGACTCATTCACTCAATGAAAACATTCATCTTTTTGGAAAAAAAACAAGACATATTTCCTTGATACAAGACTTTTTTACTTTCTTGAAATTCCGTTTTTGCAGTGTAGAAAATGTATAAGAAAAACATACTAGTGAAGAGTTTAAAAGATAAAAAATGAAATAGCTCTCCATAGTTCTGCTGCTATAGGCTTAGACTGCTGGAGGACATAGGGACCCCTTTTTCCTCATTCTGCTTCATTCTATCTCTAATTATCCATACTACAGTATTTGTTAGTGCAATCTCTAATGTTCTACTCTCTGCTTTTTTATCTGGACTGTTCCTGTTTGGCTGTGACTCCATCCTGGAGAGAAATATCAGCTGTGCTGCTGCCATCAACACCTTTTTATAGATGTTGGAGCTTGGCCTGTTTTCCAGTGTAGTCCTGTTTCTCTGACTGTGACTAACTGGATGTGCTCTCTTCATCCTCTGACATGGGAGCTGGCTCGGAGCTCGTCTGCCTGGCTGTGTGTTTCCTGGACGGGGCCGCCTGTGGAGCTGGTTGACAGTTGTCTTTTGTATCTATGCTTCTTTTTCTATGTCTGCTTCTGTCTCCTTGAACCCCAGTCAGCCTCAGCAGATGGCCGCTCACACTGAGCCTGGTTCTGCTGGAGGTTTTTTCCAGTTAAAAGGAAGTTCTTCCTCTCCACTGTCGCTACACGCATGTTTGGTGTGAGGGTTGTGAGTCAATGAGTCGATGCAATCAACTGGTTTTCCTTATATAGAAAACTTTGAATCAATTTGACTGGATGATCTGGTGAACTGGAAAGCGCCTTGAGATGACATGTGTTGTGAATTGGTGCTAAATAAATAAATAAATATGTATAATATACAAACTTAATTGAATTGAATAAAAAAAAATTAAAATACTGCGCTGTAAAGTGTTTTAACAATTTAAAAACTGTGCACCTGGAGAATAAATAACCAATATCCAGACATTTTTACAGTAATGGACATTTGAAAATAGCAGCAAAGTAAGAGATGTGCAAAATGACAGCAGCATGTTATTTAACTGACTAAGGTAGAAACTTTGCAAAATCAGCATGAATGGAACAACTTATTGAGGTTGTTGGGAAAAGTGGTGGTTCTAGAGTCTTCCAGCTGCTGGGAGGAAGGATCTGTGATAACGCTCCCTGGTGGATTTAAGCTGCAGCAGTCTGTCACTGAAGGAGCTCTCCAGTTCAGAACCAGATTCATTTATGGGGGTGGGAGACATTATCCAACAGAGATGTTCATTTAGTTAGAATCCTTTCATTTCCCACGTCCTGCACTAACTCCAGAGGGCATTTAATCTAAAACTGAGTGAATAAAAAAATAAATCTTGATAAGAGTTTTGTCAGAGAATTTTATTTGTTTTGCTAACCTATTGCCACTATTTTCAGGAAGTGGAGTGTTTCTGAAAAAGTCAAAGTAATGTTACCCAAATCTAGAGATTTTACATAGATTCACTTTTAGTGGTCCCCACAAACTTTTCTATGTTTTGGATACAGAAAAAAAGGATCCTTCCTATAATAAAACATTAAATGCATTTAAACATTAAAAGCACATATTCACTTTACATGCCTGTACAAAAATAGACCAAAAATCATTTGATCATGATAAAATTAGGTTAAACCAAGTGATCACTCTGATAGCATTTAGCTTCCTTTTCGAGCCTAAATAGATTTGAGGCAAACATGAGTGCGCCACTTACTGGTCAGGAGGATTCAAGATTGTAGCTATCACCTTTAAATACTAACGCAGCGGGGAGTTTAAACACATTTTAAGACCTGACAAAATCCTGCTAATACTTTTTCACAATCCAAACAAAAGCAAAAAAGAAGCAAATTGAGGTGGCATCAGTCAAGCTTTAGAGCGTTAGCGCTGACTTAAGCTAGCCAAGGGGCCAAGAAGGCTTTTGCCTTCCTTCTGCACTGACAAATTAAACGCTAACAAATGCTAACGGAAAGATTAGCATTTGTGGACCTGGCAAAAGGAAAACTGTTTAGAATAAAAGCAAGTAAGTGCAAGAGCGCCATTGATTGGTTGGGAGGAGCAAAACCAGTGTTGCCAACTCCTCAGTAAGGAAAGTAGCTATTGGCTAAGGTAAAAGTTGCTAAATGACGTCATCGCCTCATTTGCATAATCTGCCACAGGAAGTGATGTGAATTTTATTGATGCTGTGGGAGAAATAATGTCGTTACAGAAAACTAAACAATATATAGAGCTACTTTTTCTGTCCATTAATGTTTATTTATTTATTTTTTATTTTATTTATATATTTTAATTATTGTGTATTTTATTAGTATACTAACCCTCCTCCACTCACAATGGACAAGGTGATTAAGTGACTGACTGTGAATCAAATGCTGTTTTTATTCAAGATAAAATATTTCAAATTCAGTTATTTATTTTAGACCAAATAACATTTTACATTTACATCCCGCTCGCTCCCGCCTTGAATGTAAGTCGGGGCGGATCTTCACCGCGTCATCAATTTGCGCCGTCAATCCCGGCGCATGCGCGCTTCATTTGCAGTCTGGACGCTGAGGGTAAACATCCCTCGGCTCTGACTGCAGCGCTGAGAGGGACTCCTGCAGGAGCGGGAGAACGGGGTTGGGATGGGGGAGGAACGATACATGCTTTCACGTAAGAGTCTCCAAAAGCCGCCAGTGACACCGTAAAAAGTCGCCAGATTTGTCGCTAGTCGCTTTTTTGAAAAATAGTCGGTGGAGGGGTCTGAAAAGTCGCTAAAGTCGCTGAGTTGGCAACACTGAGCAAAACTTCTTGTTTAAACCTTTAAATACTAACTCAGTGGTTTGGTAAAAAAAAAAATTAAATGTAGGAACTGACAGAGATTTAAGTAAATAAAAAAAATAAGCAAATTTAGCGTAATTATTGGTGATGCTTCTGTGTCTTACTGTAGTTCCGACTTAAGGTTATGATAAATATAAAAATAAACCTGGCACTTAGTGAACAAGCAGTACGGAAAAAGAGAAGGCGGTACGACGGCGCCACCTATTGGCCAGGAGGAGTAAAACTCTCTGCCGTCACCTTTGAAACTGCAAAATATCGATTTATTCAGCATTTTTTAAATCATCTTGCTTGCTGCTCAGATGAAACGAGCCAGCTACAGCGGCAGCTCTATAAAGTTCCTGTTTTACATATGAACACATGCGGTTTTTAAAGTTTAAGCAACTGCATTTATAAAGGAAACTGAAAATGCTTCTCAAATGTCAGCATTCTGTGGTAAAAAAAAGTTAAAAACACTCAGATGAAAAACTCGCAATTGAAAATGTCACGTATTGTATGGTAAACATCCATCTTCTGGGAACAATTTAACAGCTGAATGTTGATTCTACTGCAAACTGAGGCTGAGCACAGAGCGCCGTATAGGGCAGGTCTTTCTTCCTCTCTTTATACCCAAATGTTGGAGATTTATTTTACATATTTATCGAGCGCTGTGGGATGCAAACTCCTGACGGAGCCACCAACGTTTTTATAACACTGGTAGCAGCCTTGTACTGGAGATCTAGATAGAAACAGCAAAAAGGAACAAATACCACAGTGAGCGTGCTTCAATAAAAGGTCACAATGCAATCAGAGATCGAAACATTGGATTAATTTTTTTTTATAAAGTCTTTCATCCAAACTGAGTGTTGATTACTTCATTATTTCTCCTCTTTAATCAGAAGAACGTTCAGTATTGCTTGCAAATTTAATAGAGGAAGGTGTTGGGAGTCCTCCGGCTCCATATGGTTTCTAAAGGCTAATTGGAGAGTGATTCAGCCCCGCGCTGCCATTTCAGACAGGATGTGAGATGTTAATGTTAACACCACAGAGTGGGCATACTCAGAGGAAGGAAATCTGCTGCATAAGTACAACAATATGGGAGTGGTGAGTGGTGAGCAGATGAAGGATGCTGGATCAAAGATGTTACAGTAAAACTCTTTAACTCCTTCAATGGACGCTTTGGATCAGTGCCAAAGGTAAAGATATAATACATTTAGACAATTAGAAGTACCCTTTTAGTGGATTATTGGTGATTTATGCTTCTATTCTTTGCAAAAAGAAAAAAAAAGGAGTTCAGAAAGCATAAGTTCATTCACAGGATGCCTCTATCACAAGTCATCCTACCGTCACCAGACCTGATCATCTGTCTGTGGTTCATTCCCACAGATTAACCGTCCTGTTTGCTAAATAAGACGCATGACTCATATCTGGTTATGGGAATTATCACCAATATTTAAAAGAAACTTCCTCCTATCATTTACCATCAGTCTGCCCTGTGGTTATATGTGGCAGATCCAGTCCACTCAAAAACAAAACTAACAAGAGGAAGTTTGACTTTTTTTGTTGTTTTTGTTTCTGTATAACAATAAAAACATCAAAATAATACTGGAAAAAATCTAAATCTAGATAAGTTTTTTTTTCTTAAAATAAGTGTATTTGTTCTTGGATTTAGTAGGTAAAAGAGACATTTTGCCAATGGAACAAGACAATTTACACTTACAATAAGTAAACACAATTGCATTGTCTTATTTCAGGCGCATTTTATCTAATTTTCTTATTTTAAGAGCAAAAACACTCATTCCATCGGCAAACTTTCTCATTTACCAACTCAAATTAAGGGTAAATACACTTAATTTAAGACATTTCTACTTATTTTTAGATCCTTTTTCCAGTGAGGGCATTGAGAGGAATATATTTACACCTGATGATTGTTTAACAATAATGTATTTACAGTAGAAGCCATTCAAAATGGCCCCTCCGGCTCAAACACCAGCTGAATGGCACCCAACCAACTTCCAGCCACTGCAGTGACCTCCTCTTGCATATTTCTTTAATTTGACTCCCCCCTTTCACTGAATTACAGGTTCTGACCTGGAGATGACGTCTTTAGATCTTAATGTCCACAAATCATGACAGAAAGAACATTTTTCTACAAAGATTGATGTTTAAAAATGAGAAAAAGAAATGAAAAGGGAGAGAGATGATGTGAAAAGGGGACAAGGAGAGAAAGACAAAAGGTGAAACAAATGATGTTGTAAGAGCCAATTTGAGACAAATTCATTTATAGTTTTAAAAAGGGTTAAAATACAAGATTGATAATTTTTGTTTGTTGTTAAAGGTATACTATGAAACCGGTGTTGATTTTCCAGCGAGGCTCCCCCCAGAGGGCGAAAGTAAAAGTGCACAGTCGTAAATATGCTCAGCTGTTCTCCTGGTTTCTCGGTCACGCCAGGCGCGGTTGTTTTGAGCTTAGCAGTCAGGCGAACTCAACGAATCACCATGTCTACTGCGGTAAGTGACTATTTTATTCCAATTATCGAGTTTGAAAATTTAGCATGTTTTCATTCATTATTTGTTATGCATGTGTCTAAATAACAAAGATTGTAGTTAGCCAAATTCTCGCCGTAAAGCTAGACCGACTCTCGCGGTGCACGAGACTTCTGAGCCTGTGGGTGCGGGCCGAGGGCTCCTGCAATTGCAAGTGCGGTATTTCCCCTACAGACCACCAGGGCGGCCGAGAAAACCTTTGTTCAACCTGAAATGACTAATTTAATCATCCAAAACGTTATGGAACACATTAATTAACTGAAAAATGGCATAGTATGCCTTTAAGATTCTAATTTTAAAAACTATAATATTAAAAGCATAGAATATAGAAATGCAATTTGAAATGCATATTTTTGGGCTGGAAGCAACACAATTTTTGACCAAGTTTATTTTATACGAATGTGGATGTTCTCTTTTTTTTTGTTTTCTTTTAATAAAGGTCACAAGTTGAAGAACATAATCTGGAATTGCTCACGTTTCAATACTAGTTGCTAGACTGTTTTTCCATGCAGTACAGAAGAAACTAAAGGAGCTGGAGTGCCGCTACAGATGTAATCTGTCTATTTCTGAATAACTGACCTGTTATCTTCAGGGGCCCGATGCCTGCCTTCACCTTTGGCCCCAAACTTCTTACATTCACCACTGCACTGGAAAAAAAATGAAATCTAGATGAGTCTTTTTTTATTAAAATAAGTGCTTTTGTTCTTGGATTAAAGGTTTGGTATGTGATGTTTTCTGGAGCATGTTTTTACCATACTGATTGAAAACCTCCTCACGAGCCCATTGCGCCAACTGAGATAGAATGTTTGGAAAAAAAACGAAATCTTTTAGTCCAGTGTAGAGGGCGTAGTCAGAGGAAAACGCAAACCAATAGAAGTAACTATCATCCCTACTTCTACTGGTTTCTGGCACGCCCATCAACCGTCAGCTCTGAGCTCTCCCCACCCCTCCCCCCTGCGCGTTCACAGACTCGTGACACCCCCCCCCCCCCCCCCCAAGGTGCCGGCGCAGGAGTCATTTCAGGTAACTCCACCGTACCGTGAACTTCAAATGCTACTAGAGAGCTAGCTAGCTAGCTATCAAGCCCAACTCCACAGATTTATCTCACACAGCCAGAGAGAATATTGACTATGGCAGAAAAGACGACAACAACGGGTTCGAAAAGAAAAGGCAAAACTGTGCTTGAAAAAGCAACAGCTAGGATAAAAGCTACAGAAGAACGAAACAGGACGAGAGTGGTAATCGGTACAGCTTTCCAACGTTGGCGTCAACTGAAAGAAGACAGGGGACTAC